>NC_134266.1:256403879-256703879 GCF_031893055.1 Leptodactylus fuscus | reverse complement strand
TGAGAGTTTCATATCGGTTACTTAGCTGTGTGAGTGGTGATGGCCTTGTGATCCATTTGCATCTCTTGGTCACATGTGTCCAGTTTTCTGCCTCTGTAGGTTCTCTCAAGTATTCTTCCATTACTGTATTCGGGGGACTTGCATCAGTCTCTGCAACTGTAGGCTCTCTAGCACTTTCATCCCCCACTGTGTTCTGGAGGCTTGCTTCAGCTTCATCAATGAAGACCTCACTTTCTTTGATGCTTCTCAACGTCACTATTCTTTCTTCCAACCTCTGCACTTTTTCTTCTAAAAGGGCCACTAGTTTACATTTCATACAGGTGAAGTTGGCTTTATGGTCCGGCAGATCTGTAAACATATAGCAAGTGTTGCAGCTCACCATGTGGGTTATATTTATGGCTACATTGGTTATACAGTATATGGCGGGTACATTACGTGTTGACTCGTACACCTTGGCAGGGCTATCCATCGAGTCTATATCGCCAATATAAAGGCGCAGTAAATGGTAACACATACAAAGATCTTCATTAATGTATGAAATCGAGTCAACAACATAAATAATGTAAAACATGGTGAATACATCACTCCGAGGAAGTTCATTTTTCTTCACCATTGGGACCCACAGGGGCTATCGTTTTCATCAAATAAACCATTTCATTTCTCAACGCCTGACTTACCTCTCCAATTGCATTTAATGAGTTCTATATTACAAAAGGAGACTTGATCAAAACTGCAGTCACTGTACGCTCCGGATCAGTCCGAAAAAAAAAAAAAATGATATCACATATTACCAAATTACCAAAAACAATATAAACCAATGAAGGTCTCTTGTTTCTGCCCACCCACAAATGCTATATTTTATAGTGTATGTCAAGAGGAACCCATTACCTAAGATGCAGGTGAGTCCTGTTTCACCTGTCCTGGTGACATGTCCAAGTTAAAGGGGTTTATTGAAACCCATGGGCACCTATCCTCTGTGCTCCATTGTACAGCTATAGACCCCATTGTTTTTGTTTCAGTTCCAGGCAAAATTGACAGTGGAGAGGCTCAGATGGCTACTGCGGCTAGTGGTCACTGGTGAGGATTAGAGATGAGCGAGTAGTACTCGATCGAGTAGGTATTCAATCGAATACTACGGTATTCGAAATACTCGTACTCGATCGAGTACCACTCGCTATTCGAATATAAAAGTTCGATTGGCCGAATGCTATACAGTCGGCCAATCAATGCTGGTTCTTCTCCTACCTTAAGAAGTCTTCTCCGTGCAGTGTCCCCGCGGCGTCTTCCGGCTCTTCATTCACTCTGCCAGGCATCGGGCCTGGGCAGAGCTGACTGCGCATGTCTGCTTGTAGTGCGGGCATGCGCAGTCGGCTCTGCCCAGGCCCGATGCCTGGCAGAGTGAATTCAGAGCCGGAAGACGCCGTGGGGACGCTGCACGGAGAAGAATTCTCGGAGGATCCAGCCCGACCCTCACTCGTGGACTTGGTAAGTACACTCACCGGCCACTTTATTAGGTACACCATGCTAGTAACGGGTTGGACCCCCTTTTGCCTTCAGAACTGCCTCAATTCTTCGTGGCATAGATTCAACAAGGTGCTGGAAGCATTCCTCAGAGATTTTGGTCCATATTGACATGATGGCATCACACAGTTGCCGCAGATTTGTCGGCTGCACATCCATGATGCGAATCTCCTGTTCCACCACATCCCAAAGATGCTCTATTGGATTGAGATCTGGTGACTGTGGAGGCCATTGGAGTACAGTGAACTCATTGTCATGTTCAAGAAACCAGTCTGAGATGATTCCAGCTTTATGACATGGCGCATTATCCTGCTGAAAGTAGCCATCAGATGTTGGGTACATTGTGGTCATAAAGGGATGGACATGGTCAGCAACAATACTCAGGTAGGCTTTGGCGTTGCAACGATGCTTAATTGGTACCAAGGGGCCCAAAGAGTGCCAAGAAAATATTCCCCACACCATGACACCACCACCACCAGCCTGAACCGTTGATACAAGGCAGGATGGATCCATGCTTTCATGTTGTTGACGCCAAATTCTGACCCTACCATCCGAATGTCACAGCAGAAATCGAGACTCATCAAACCAGGCAACGTTTTTCCAATCTTCAATTGTCCAATTTCGATGAGCTTGTGCAAATTGTAGCCTCAGTTTCCTGTTCTTAGCTGAAAGGAGTGGCACCCGGTGTGGTCTTCTGCTGCTGTAGCCCATCTGCCTCAAAGTTCGACGTACTGTGCGTTCAGAGATGCTCTTCTGGCTACCTTGGTTGTAACGGGTGGCTATTTGAGTCACTGTTGCCTTTCTATCAGCTCGAACCAGTCTGGCCATTCTCCTCTGACCTCTGGCATCAACAACGCATTTCCGCCCACAGAACTGCCGCTCACTGGATGTTTTTTCTTTTTTGAACCATTCTCTGTAAACCCTAGAGATGGTTGTGCGTGAAAATCCCAGTAGATCAGCAGTTTCTGAAATACTCAGACCAGCCCTTCTGGCACCAACAACCATGCCACGTTCAAAGGCACTCAAATCACCTTTCTTCCCCATACTGATGCTCGGTTTGAACTGCAGGAAATTGTCTTGACCATGTCTACATGCCTAAATGCACTGAGTTGCCGCCATGTGATTGGCTGATTAGAAATTAAGTGTTAACGAGCAGTTGGACAGGTGTACCTAATAAAGTGGCCGGTGAGTGTATAATTTGATCGAACGTTGCCTACCCCTGAAACGAGCTTTTTACCCCCCATAGAGTATAATAGGGTTCAATATTCGATTTGAGTAGTCGAATATTGAGGGGCTACTCGAAACGAATATCGAACCTCGAACATTTTACTGTTCGCTCATCTCTAGTGAAGATCCCATGGAATAGAATGGTATCACCAGTGATTGGCCAGAGTGAGCTTGTGAACCTCCCCCTTCTCATGGCACTGGAGGGAATGGGGCTCTAAAACAGCCAAACACAGGTAAGTATGACCTCTTTTTTTTATTTTACAACCACCCTTGCTGTCTCTTGGTTTTGAATTTTTCCTGGAAAGCCCCTTTAAATTTGATAAAACCACTTGATTTCATGATACTTCACCACACAATGATATGCTATCTATACTATATTCTCCTGTAAGTTGAATTTCATGTTTTTGTTACCATATCATAAAATTGTTTTCAATTGGTTTCATGAGAAATTGGAATTCTTAACCAAAATGGAGATCAATTAAGAATGGACATGTGTAGGTGATTGGTGAGAGCCCCATCACTAGAACCCCCTCATATCATAAGCATGGGCATCTTGTGTCCCCAGTTTGAATGAAGTGGTAGTCACTCAGTCTCCATTCAAAGTCCATAGGATTCATGAAGGTAACCGAGCACTGTGCTGTAGTGTTGTGGCATGCCATTAACACAGGGGAGATCTCATTGGTTGTATGCCAATAATAAGTGATAAACAAGAATTTTCGGACAGCTCAGATCATGTAACATGCCAGTTTTTCAATGTTTGACCCAGCCCCACAGTGCAATAGGTTAGGGTCACGTCAATTGCGGCCTCCATTGCCAAGGTAATGTTTTGTCAATATGCAAATGAGCTATGTGGAGCAATGAAAACGCCCACATTGCTCCCAAGAACTTAACTTTATATTGATAAAAACAGTCATACTTCGGCAACAGAGGTGCCATTTCAGAAGGGGCAAACAGTGTATGATTCAGGTTGCTCTAATCTATCTATCTGCAGACTGGGATGACACGCTGGATTCAGGTGACCCTACCCAATCTTTCTGCAGCCTGGGTTGATGCTCTGGGTTCTGGTGGCCCTAACCTACCTATCTGTAGGCCGGGTTTATACGCTGGACTCTGGTGACACTAACCTATCTATCTGCAGGGCTGGGGTGATATTGCTGGTTCTGCAACCCTAGCCTATCTATCTGTGGGCTGCGATGATACACTGGGTTCTGGTAACTCTAACCTATCTATCTGTGGGCTAGGTTGATATGCTGGTTCTGGTGACACTAACCTATCTATCTGTGGGCTGGGTTGATATGCTGGTTCTGATAACGCTAATTTATCTATCTGCAGGTTGGGTTGATATGTTGGGTTCTGGTGACACTAACCTATCTGTCTGTGGACTGGGTTGATACATTGGATTTTGGTGACATGAACCTATCTATCTGTGGGCTGGGGTGATATGCTGGGTTCTGATAAAGCTAACTTATCTATCTGCAGGGCTGGGGTGATATGCTGGTTCTGGTGACACTAACCTATCTATCTGCAGAGCTGGGGTGATATGCCGGTTCTGGTGACAGTAACCTATCTATCTGCAGGACTGGGGTGATATGCTGGTTCTGGTGACAGTAACCTATCTATCTGTGGGCTGGGTTGATACGCTGGGTTCTTTTGGCAGACTCCCTTTACATAACTTCCGCTCTATAGAGTATTACCTGAATTCAACTCTCTTTATTAAAATACTTGGTCATCAGAGAGAGAACTTTTTCCTCTACACTTATGCAGTTCTAAACCTGTTTTGACATTTGTACAGATTGTTTCATTTTTGCCGGGGGCATTCATCTGTCCGTGAGAGGTAATGGTTCTCTGGGTATAGTTCTGTAAATCATTTATAATACATTGTGGATTCATTTCCAAATGTACTACAAGGAATTGATAATTAAGGTTCTGATGTCTTCTGAAATACATATGCCCCGTCCCGTATCCCTCCTAGAGTAGCTTAAATGAGGGGGTAGGACACGCTACTTTTGTGCCAAAGGCAAAGTAGTTAAATCGAGGCCTCTCGGGGCAATGAGCGCAGTTTGCTATTGACATTGCTGTTCATTGTATACACAGAGAACAAAGACTGACACAGCAATATTATAACAAACGTAAAATCACTAACATGGGTAAATACCAGAACATCGAAAATTATATTCAGTACTGGGCAAAGTCACTGCTATGCTGACACCATGGCACTTTAAAGAAAGCACCATGACATTGGCGCACCCCAACCCCATATGACCACTGAGGCCCTTCAAAATGACAGAATAGGCAAAAAGATGACTGAAGAGGTCCACGAGAGAGCGCAGATGGGGATAGGGAAGGTGAGTATTAGTGTTTAATATATTCGCATTTGCCCTTGGAGTCTGAAGTGGCCCCAGCATATAATAGTGATCCGAGGATCGCAAACCCAAAAAATTTCAGGTCAAATCCAAATTTTTTGAGCATTCCTAACAAATTCCAACTGGTTCACCCTTACGGTGTACGTTGGGCATATCCACACACCACTCTTCCTTAGATGTTCACCATATGTATATTGTGCGATACAATATGGTATACAGGAGATGCGGGACAATGCTGAAGGATCCTAAATAGAGATGAGCGAAAAGTAAAATGTTCGAGGTTCGATATTCGTTTCGAGTAGCCCCTTAATATTCGACTACTCGAATCGAATATTGAACCCTATTATAGTCTATGGAGGAAAATGCTCGTTTCAGGGGTAGGCAACGTTCGAGCAAATTATACTTACCAAGTCCACGAGTGAGGGTCGGGCTGGATCCTCCGAGAAGTCTTCTCCTTGCAGCGTCCCCGCGTCCTCTTGAATTCACTCTGCCAGGCATCGGGCCTGGGCAGAGCCGACTGCGCATGCCCGCACTACAAGCGCACTACAAGCGGACATGCGCAGTCGGCTCTACCCAGGCCCGATGCCTGGCAGAGTGAATGAAGAGCCGGAAGATACCGCGGGGACGCTGCACGGAGAAGACTTCTAAATGTAGGAGAAGAACCAGCGTTGATTGACCGACTGTATAGCATTCGGCCAATCAATGCTTGTTCTGCATCAAACTTTTACATTCGAACAGCGAGTGGTACTCGATCGAGTACGAGTATTTTGAATACCGTAGTATCGAGTACTACTCGCTCATCTCTAGTCCTAAACGATTTGACCCAGATATTTTGTAACTGTGGCTTTGCCCTAGTCTTTCTAAGGCCCAATTCACATCTGCGTTCGGGTTTCCATTCGGCTTGGGGACCCCCAGATGGAAACCTAATCCGCATAAAAAAGCAGTTGCCTAAGAAAACCCATGGACCCCATAGAGTATAATGGGGTCCATGTGGTTTCCGCTCGGTTTCTGCACAAAAAAATGTGAATTTTGAGCATTTTTCATGCGGAGAGGGGAACGGAATGGCCGGAACGCAGATGTGAACCGAACCTAACCCATGCACAGTAGAAGATCGCGTTTGGAGTAGGGAATGTTACGTAGATAATGGTGGGACTGGTAGAATACATGGATATCAGTAAACATTCCATGTAAATGATATAAAATCATTTCTGCATTGCTTGTCAGAGATTTGCATCTGTATGGTGTATGTCGCAGTGCAGTGCTCTAATCATAGTAACAGTCTTGGCCTTGGTGATATACAGATCTGCCTGACATATCTTCCTCATCCCCAACTGTGAGAACAACACAACATGGAAGCAGCAGATGATTTCTTATTCCAAGCCAATTTCCTGCATGTTTCATAAACTGCTTTATTTATAAGCTTGAGGCAAAAAGCGCCTTCCCTTAAAGGAACGAATCCACCGATTCTTATCATCTGATGTGTTAACATAGTTTGACAATACAAATAAACCAAATATGACAAAGTGCAGAAGTAAACTCAAGTTATATCAGTTATTGAATCAATTCCTAGTATAAGTTATTATAGTCAAAATGGGGTTATTATACTCAAGCTAGAATGGAATGCTGCACCAGAAATACAGGTTCCTAAACCATTAAGGGGGTTATTCCATCTAGACCACCCCTTTTCTACAGGAAGACCCTTAAGTAATTGGATGATTCCAGGAGAAGACGCTGTAGGTGTCCAAACGTTTGTCCTGGAGTGGCCACTTCAGGGGATATAGGGTATTACAAGCACCACCGCACCTCTAATGAGGTGAGGTGGGGCGGCAGCCCAAGGATTTTTTAATTTTTTTTTAACTTGCTTTTTTTACCTATACTAACGCCAGAGAGCAGCTGCTATTAAAACAATCCAAGTGGCCCCTCTCCTGCGCTGAACTCTGTGTCTCTGCGCAGGCGGCGTCATTACGCTGAGACGCAGACGTCTTACTGTGCCGGGAGAGGAAGAGGATGCGTCAGCGAGAGTAGCAGCGAGATTGGTAAGTATAAGAACTTTATGTTTGTTTGTTTTATAATAAGCCGCTACCTGCAGGAGTATCCCCAGAAGGTAGTGGCCTATTTACCAACCTCCCCAGACCTGCTCACTGCCACCCCCGCTTCCCCTTGTACTATAGGCCGCGGAGGGCAGTAGTGAATAGGCCCGGGCCAGGCCTCAATCCCACTACCGCAATTATAATAGAGGCCCAAAGCCTGTGCTAGCAGTAAAAGGCTATTACTACTAGCACAGGCTTCGGGCTTATTTGGTACTGCTAGCATAGGCTTTGGCTATGGTAATATCCCAGACCACATGAAGTCTGACACATTACCATATAGGCCCAAACATCGGATCCCGGAGAGGTGAGTAACACTGTTTATTATGTTCCCTCACCTCCCCTGGGGCTCGGATTATTATACTCAGGGGGGGAGGGCGCTTCAGGCAGCAGAGAGGCTAGGTTCACCACTCATTACAAGTCCTATGTTAGAAACCTACCTGCCTGAACTCCATTGAAGCTTGTTTCTCCATCCAAAATTCACCAGCCTGGTCTGTGTATGGAGTGTGTCAAAGGAACTCAGATAAATTAGGGTCATCTGAATCAAATAGCGATTTCTCCTTATGAATTGGTTTTCTTATTAGTGAGATATTGTCTTTTATGTGAATATACAAATTAGCTTTTTGTGTTGTCATTGCTCTAAAGATGTAAGTGGAAAAAATACCTTCATTGCTCCAAAAAGCTGATTTGCATATTGATGAGAAAAAAAATGAATATTGACAAAGAAAAGTAAAGGAGGTAACAAAGGCAGTGATTGATAAGGGGTAAACACTATTTGATTCAGGTTATTTGATTCAGGGTTGGGAAGATATGCTCAAATGTAAAGCACCATGGAATTAATGGTGCTATGTAAATAAACAATAATAATAATAGTAAGAATATTGTAAGGGAATTACAATAGGAGCAATTCCCCAGTAGCTGCTGGTGAACCCTGGGGGAAGGGACACAGTAGACAGAGAGCCCTAAGCTGAAACCGTCCCTTCCTGCTTGCCGGTCCTATACTAAGCAATATGCAACAACTTGTCGACGGGCCCTTCCTATATATATATATGTGACAACACAGAACGCAGATAAGACAAACAACAAAGGGAGTTCAGCCAGCCAAGGGTCCGGTAACATTCGAGCAATGCAGTACAGAATCAAAATCCAATAGAATAATCACAAGGGAAGCCAGAGGTCAGAGATATGTAATACAATAATAGCAAAAAGAGGAGCTTAGCAGGGACAAAGTCTAAGGACAGAGTCTCAATAACCAGCCAGCCTCTGTGGGCTGATGGCCTGTATATAGGAAACCAAAGACCCACCCTAGGCTTGATTGGAAAACAGGCTGTCAGTCACACAGGCAAGGCTAGAATTAACCATTTGATGATCAGAGAGAAACAAGGTGCAGGAGATGGGTAATAGAGCAGTAGTCACACAGTGCAATGAAAAACTCTAAGCAAAGAAACAAAATGAGCCCACCTCCTGTGCCGCAGGATGTGCGCGGAGGGTGGTGCAGAGACCCGAACAGGCAGATATGTTACAAATATGCTTGGTTCTGTTGACACACTCCTTTAAGGTTGCTATTTCTACCAGTCAAACTCTGGTTCGACCAATTAGAGGCACAAAGTGTCAGGATACGGAGTCGCCGCAGTCTCCTTGCTGCGCGGCGACTCCCCGGGAAACGTGTTAAGAGTTCCATTGGTTGTGCTTAAGTGATTAAGGGTTAATCTTTTCCTTGCTCTCAGTACTCCATGCCATTAGCCATCACAGGTGTTGTGGGTTGTTTTCTCTGCTGCTATTTAAACCCCACCCAGGCATGGATCCTTGCCAGCCATTCACTTAGTGTTTCCTGGTCTCCTGCTCTGTCAGATACCCTGTTTGTTTTGTCTTTCAATCTTTGTATTGGTTATTATACCCGGCTTGTATTTGACTATTCCTTGTCTTCTGATTTGGTACTTTATTCTGATCTCCTGGCTTGACCTCTTGCTCGTCCGGCCTCACCTTCTCTTCTGTGTTTTTGCTGGGACTTGTTGTCCTCCCTTGTTCTATGCTATTTTGTCTTTGGTTTTGCATTGCATTTTACACTGTGCTTTCTGCTCAGGTGTCACCCTTGTTTACTCCAGCCCCTAGCACTTTCAGGGCCTCCTCTTCCCTGACCCTAGCCGCCTGGACAGTAGCATAGGAGTCGTGGCAGGCGCACTTCAAATAGGAAGTGCATTGGTCTGCCTCATCTCAGATCTACAGCATAGTTCTAGCCTCAGGGCCTACGACTCCTTTTGTCATTAGTTGCACAGTGTTGCTTTCCCAGCTGTGTCACTCTGCACTGCCTGACCCTGACTCCAATCCCTACACAAATCCAGTCAATTTCAGCATCCAATCCAGGGCTGAGGCGGGGTATTAAAATCTGATTGTGACACTGAATTTTTGCCTGTGATTTCTTAATGTGTCCTGGCTCTCTGAGTGTGCTCTACTACTCATTCCTTGTGCCTCACCCAGTTTGCTATACTGATAATTCTTATGTACTGACTTGAGGTTGTTAGATGCATGACAACTCATTTTCTGATTTCGCCGTATCTGAACCCTCTTTGACTTGACCTTGTTTTTTCTACAGGTAATTCTTCTGTTAATGATTTGGCTTCATCCATATCATTCTGGTTTTGACTTTCACTAGGTTACTACTTTTCCCTGCCCACCATTGGTCTCCTAGTCTCTTTCCTAGAGGTTGTTGGAGAATGGGCCCCAGAATCCTTTTATCTGGAGGGTCCAAGCAACCTCAGTCTGACACTGCCGGTATCTGTTTGAAAGCAAATCCATGACAGCCCTGTTAAAAACCGAAGCTATGATATTCATGTAAGTAAAGTCTATAAATATGACTGCTACAGGATATATCATTTACTAGTTCTAATGAAGATGTCTAGAAATCTGCCTAAAGAATTCACCAATCTTCCAATAATCCTCTCTTTCTTCTCATAATCCCTTTTCATCCTCCCAAAGATCTCCCGTCACTCTTTTAGATGTGCTAAAATCCCCCCCAATATATTAGCTTGGTGTAATAATCCCTTCGTGCTACGTCTATCTCTATTATTTTAGGGTTTTTAACTGTTTCAATTACAATTTCAATGATTCAGCTCTTGGCAGTAGAAGCGTTACGTGTTTCATAGAAATCACATTGGAAAAATTTACATAAGCATAACTAGGGCTGAGACAGGGAGCAGAGTCTACGGGATCGTGAGACCTTCACAAGGAAGGTGATATGGACTTTCCCGAATCTAATCCCCAGGTCACTAACCCCGAGTAGTATCTGTTAGCAAAATAACTAATATTTTACACTGTCTAGTCACATTAATGTGACCACCTGTCAAAATCCAGAATAACCCCCTTTGGCAGAGCGGACCGCTGCGAGACATGCAGGAAGAGAGGGGAGGTTGTGATGATGGTCACTGGGATGTTGAGCCATGCCGACTCCAGTGCCGTGGACAGCTGCGCTAGGTTACGCGGTTGATCATCCATGGCGCAAACAACCCAATCGAAGTGGTCCCACAGATTCTCGATCGGGTTCAAGTCCAGGGAATTTGCTGGCCAAGGGAGTACGGTAAACTCATCCTGGTGCTCCTCCAACCACGCACGTACACTGCGAGCTTTATGACACGTCACATTGTCCTGCTGGTAGATGCCATCATCCTGAGGAAAAACAATTGGCATATAGGGGTGAACATGGCCCACAAGGATAGATGCATACTTGTGTTGATCCATCGTGCCTTCCACAATGATAAGTGCACCCAGATGGCTGATGATACGTGCCTTCTGCGATTGGTTATATAACGTTGACGTCAAAAGTAGGCGGTGGTCACATTAATATGACTGGACTGTGTAATAAGAAAGCATGACTTATGGATAAGGGATGGATCCCAACTCACTAACATAGTGATTTATACTATGTTCTGTACTGTACTCTCAAACCTGCTGTACATCCTCAATACATTACCATAGGAGGTTAAATGTTGTGGTAGTCAGTCTGTCACTCCATTGAAAGTCTATATGACTGATAGAGCTCATCTATACTGTCAGGGCTCCTAGAAACCTATCTATAAAACATAGTGTATAACACTGTCAGGGCTCCTAGGAACCTATCTATAAAACAGTGTAGAATACTGTCAGGGCTCCTAGGAACCTATCTATAATACATAGTGTAGAACACTGTCAGGGCTCTTAGGAACCTATCTATAAAACATAGTGAAGATACTGTCAGGGCGCCTAGGACCCTATCTCTAAAACATAGTGCTGAACACTGTCAGGGCACCTAGGACCCCATCTATAAAACATAGTGTAGAATACTGTCAGGGCTCCTAGGAACCTATCTATAAAACATAGTGTAGAACACTGTCAGGGCTCCTAGGAACCTATCTATAAAACATAGTGTAGAATACTGTCAGGGCTCCTAGGAACCTATCTATAAAACATAGTGTAGAACACTGTCAGGGCTCCTAGGAACCTATCTATAAAACATAGCGTATAACACTGTCAGGACTCCTAGGAACCTATCTATAAAACATAGTGTAGAATACTGTCAGGGCTCCTAGGAACCTATCTATAAAACATAGCGTATAACACTGTCAGGGCTCCTAGGAACCTATCTATAAAACATAGTGTATAACACTGTCAGCGCTGCTAGGAAACTATCTATTCAATTTCTAGCTCTCTAAGGCAAACACAGTGAAGTTATGTCAATGTTAAAGTAACATTGTTATACTCTGGGGTCTATTAAGACCTTAGAGTATAATAGATGGAGGCCAAGGGGAGATATAAAAAATACTCAAAAAATACTCTATTGAGCCTCCTCATGTCATCCAGGCACACTTGCCACCTCCTCAGTGGGTAAACACTGAGGCCTGTGGTGATGTCATGATGCTCAATATGCCCATACGACTGGTGGTGGCCTTGTCACAGGCCTCAGACATGACCCTAGCCACATGAGGTCACCAGGTGAATGCTGTAAGCTGTGAGGAGACACAAAAGAGGTACGGGAAAGGTGAGTATGATTTAAAAAAAAAAAACCCTCATACACCACCCTGAACAATTTGGAATATTCAGGTCCAACCTGCCTTGGTGCAAGTCGGTTCACCCATCTGTACTGACTCACCATATTATTTATAACAGCAGCTGTGGGTACTGATGTAGTGTGCGACACCATTGCAGTACCAGTACCTGTTACTAACAAGAATACAAGGAGTAGTGAGTGCGCCATCCGGGATGTAAACAATACAGTGCACCCGGGAAAGAGACGATCTTTGTTACATCTGTACCATATATTTTGGTATGAATTTTGTTCTAATTTTTTTAAATAATATTTTATATGAAATAAATTATGTTAATTACAATGAACATTCTCTGCGTTAACAAATAGCTTAGTCCGAGGGACCTCCTTTATTATTACGGGGTCTGTTCTCTTTAAATAAAACCGCCAGACTTTTTGTCAGGCTTGCAGGACTTATACGCCTGGGTATTTATGACGGCTCTGTACCGGACGGACAACCGGCGCAGATGTCAACCCAGACTTAAATAAGCTTGACATTTACTCAAGGATGTGAATGTCTCCGGATTATTTTGACAAGTTTTCATCCTGTTTGCTTCCTTTTCTATAGCGATTCTTGTGTTTGTGCGGAGAAGGTTCAGTGTCTGCATCATCCACCATTATTGTTCTAACGAGAATAATCATGTTTTGTTACACAGATAATAAGACTAATATTACATAATAAGGATATCGTTTATAAGACGTGCTCTGTATTATATCGGCGTCACTATATATGATGCTTCCTTTTCTATGGCAATGACGACTAAATATAGGTTGTCTTGGAAATCGACATGTTACTTTGGTATCCATGGTGAAAATGTAAAAATATCAACACTGCCACGGTAATCCAGAAAATCAGCCGTCTCATGGATCGTCGAAGCTCTTATGCAACAGTTTATGGGACCTGCAGCAGCACAAAGCGGGTATTTCTACTTTTTAGTTATGCATATTTTGACACTAGCTGCATAATCTATAGATTTGTATAACTATACACTGTCTACCAATAAGTATTTGGACACCTGTGGTAAAATAGAAAAACAATATTTATTCCCATTCAATAGTTAGTAGACCCCAGCAGATGCTTCCTTACGGATGATATTGAGCGACACAATAGTACCGGACGCCGGGTGACACTCCCGGTGTATGTGAGCCATCAGTTGGGTGCGGTTTCTCCGGTCAGCACTCGTCGCTCTCTGTCTCCCAGTTTCGGGGATCTGCCGACTCGGGGCACATTCTGACCATCACCCTTCACCTTCCACTTCATAATCACATAGGCCACTGTCGATTTTGGGTAATTCAGTTTCCTTGCTGTGTCCCTTAAGGATCAACCATTTCTGTGGTACCCCACAATTACCTCTTTCTCGAAATCGGACAACTCTGCACATCGTGGCATCTTGTATGCGACTAATGCCTATGTAACAGCGGAAAGTGTGATGTACATCATGGCCGCAGATATCTTCATTTGCATGGCATCCAAATACTTATTGGTAGACAGTGTACTAATACTAAAAGATAAAGGGTACCAGAGTTTTCATAAAAAATTTAAATATATGCAGAGTCTTACTAGGAAGTCTGTTCTCTAGATTTATAAGCACATTATGGCTGCAGGACATCTTAATTTTATCCCAGAGGGTGGAGGAGTATACAATAAGTAGCAGCCTGCCTCTTCTGATATCCATTACTACTACTACTGGTAATGCGTTACATATAAATCTAAATCTACTAATTGCTTTACATATAAATCTGCTAGGAATTACTGTAACATAGCAAACTAATAGCTGAAAAAAGCTAAAAAAAAAACCCAAAAATATAATATAGAAGATACAGGAACACTGAACTGCAAATACAGAGCTTGATATAGCTAAAAAGATCCCTGAATACAGAAAAAGAGCAGTCTGGGAAAACTGTGTGTCCATTCATGTTAGATATTAAAATGGAGTGCGTAAAATCAGGTGCTGCATGGTATGCTGTGGATCTAGTAGGTGGTGCTGCCTCCTGTTACTGTTAATACGAGGCACCACATCAAACCAGGTGGGTTAGGTTTGCATGTAGGAGAAGCATATTTAGCCTCTACTCCAACAAGGGCCCCCTTCTGGATCCACAACACATCACTCCATTCTAAACTCAACCACCATTCACTGTGTGAAGAAAGCCCAGCCCCCCTCCATCCTGCACTCACCATGAATCTGACCTTTGGAAGGTATTTATTGACGGACCTTCCCTAGTAACACGGAGTGAACTGCAAATTTGTTAGAAAACAATTGCCTAGTGGCTTCAACTTTAAGCCAGAGTCCAATGCAGATAAACAAAACTGCAGCATCTTACAGTCTGTAGCAAACCCCAACCATTGCATAAAAATATGTGCAGCGGATACCCTGCGATTTCCAAAACTGTTGTGGTTTGCTAAATGTGGCCTTAGCCTTAGGGAGGTTTTTCAGGCAGATAATAGCAACATTTCTAGGATGTGCGTTACATTATGGCCCAGAATCACATGCTCTACTATATGAAACTAAGTTGTCTGAAAAGTTAGGGGCCACTCAAGAATACTTTTAAAAGCAATTGGCACCAGTCCAATGTTGAAAATTTGGAGCAAGTTATGGAATATGACTCTATATCAAAAAACCATACATGATATCAATGTCAATGAGACAATGGGACAAACGCATCTGTAATGGAGGTGTTTTATTCTAGTGATAAAAGTTTTACCAATCAGCTTTAATTACTTTGGGAATGTAATGAGTTTTGTGTTCCATTTGCAGCTTTGTTACAGCTGTCAGCTTCTAATCATTTTTTGCTTTCTTCTCCCATGAAAGGTTTATAATTTCTAAATTCTGATTTATTAATGCTGGCAAGATAATGTAGTGCATTCAGTCAACAGGACCAGTGTACTCCAGAATATTAACTGCTCAATGAATATACGTGAGGGATCTAGAATGCAAATGTAACGTTGAATTTATCAACCTCCAGATTTTGTGCCTACAAACAAAGCAGATTAACCAGCAGAGACATGTTATTAATGTGCAATGGCTGCAGACTGTTCTACAAGTCACCAGACGCCATGAGACAATGTCGTTGGAAGCAAATACTTAATAATAATATTTCGCGACTGTATCAGTGGTGCGATCGGGATTATTATTCACACCAGTTTACAAGTTTCAGTAAGTTTCATTAAGTTTAATAGAGATAGATGAACCTCGTGAGATTCGCTTTGAATTTTGTTTTATTGTTTAGAAATGTTATCTATTATTGTACTCTGAGCCCTCCTGACAACTCGTTCACATCTGCGTTTGGCAATCTGTTCGGAACGTCCGCATGGGACACCCGAACGGATTACCGAACACATTTGCAAGCGATGTGCAGTGAAAGCACATGGAACCCATAGACTATAATGAGATCCGTGTGCTTGCCGCGAGATCTCCACGTGAGTCATGAAGACAGGAAAGTAGATTGTGCACTACTTTCCTCTCCGCATGTTCGGGAGATCTTGCGGGAAGCACACGGACCCATTATAGTCTATGGGGTCCATGTGCTTTTACTGCACAGCACTTGCAATTGCGTTTGGTATTCCGTTCTGGGGTCACCATGCGGACTCGCTCGAACGGAATACCGACGCAGATGTGAATCAACCCTGAGACCCCAGACCTGGGCCATTGTAACACAGGTTTCATAAATGGCCCCCACCACTTAAGCAACATATCCCGAGAGAAAGAGTGACAAATCTGTAATTTTTTTGGTAAGCCATACCCTTAACTCTGTCCATGCCACATTTGACCCTGCCCTTTCCCTTTCTGCTACCAATAATAATACCAGTAACATAGTAACGATGCCTACATAGTTACTCCCACAGTATATTGCCCTCTTAGTGTTCCCACAAAGTATAATGCCCATTTAGTGTTCCCTATACAGTCTGATGCACCATTAGTAACCTCAACCAATATAACGCCCCCTTAGAGGCCCCACACAATATCATTTCCCCCTTAGTGTTCCCCACATGGTATAATGACCTCTTAGTGGTTCACTACACTGAAGCCTTGTCACTGTTAAATATAAAAAAAAAAAATACTCATCTAGCCTACAGAGGTATCAGTGGAAATGGTCCTCTTAGTTGTTGGGCCACATAGCAGCTTCTGTGTCTGCTAGCCTGGTAGTTCAGCCATGGTTCCTCACACACAAAGAGCCTATCTACAGCATGATGAGGACTTGTTCCCGCAGTCTGATAACAGCTGGGCTGGTGATATATAAGTCTAGTTACTGGTGTCTCAACCTATCTGATATTCTCCCAGTGGTTTGTTAAAGTTATATACAACTTTTCATAAATGGGTAGTAAATTTGAATATATGAAAATTTATAACATATCTTATTAAAGAAATTTGTTTTCTTCTCAACATTTCAGGCAATTACGTTATCCATAGTAAGTCTATGAATGGTGTGAGAAAAGACACTCAAATAGTTGCTGCTTATTCCCTCTGTTATTGTGAACTAATTTACCACTGCTAGCTTGTAGATAACAGGCTGTGAATGCATAGAATTACACAATAAATCAACCAGACGACAGGAGAATTTCACTCCGCTCCCCATAGAGGTCTATGTGTTAAGATGAATATTGAGATGGATATATTGTAAACAGAAGTCTGCTTGAAGAAAAGTATCAGAAGATCAGCGTAATAAGTGGAGAAGAAGCGGAAATACTTAAGATATATTACAAAATTTCTGTACTATCCATTTCCGAAAAGTTATTTATACCTGGAGTTATGTTTTATACTCTGTGGTAGTGAGTAGACCAGTCATTCAAGCTTACTGGTGCTTTATTCACAAGGAGGCTTTAAGGGGACTTTTCGTCCCACATTTTCCAGATCGCTGGAGTTCCCATTGGTGGCATCCACAATGATATGATATTTATCCACTAGACTGGGTGTCCAATGGACACATTTAGTAATTGAAAGTAATAGTGGAACACCTTAATTTAAAATAGGGTTCCATTCCACTATTAAAGAGTGGCAAACATGGCCCTGTCCTTTAACTGTCCTTTAGGGCTAGTTCACACGTGAGTATAATGGGAGGTTTTTGACAGCGGATTTTGCGTCCAAAACCTCCCCTTATAATGGTGGTCTATGGAGACCGCCGGGCTTCTGTTCTCCGCTAGCGGCGAGCTGCTGCTAGCGGAGAAAAGAAAGGACATGTCCTTTCTTCAGGCGGAAGCCGCGCAGGCTCAGCCGCGCGGCTTCCGCCCCCGGCAGCTCCCTCCTATGTCGGCTCATTCATTTGAGCCGACAGCAGAGGGTTAAGCCGCGTCTCTCTCTGTGTCAAAACCCGCGCGGGCAGTTCACGTGTGAACTAGCCCTTAGTGATTAGACCTGTGGTCAAGGAGCCCTGACTGTATTCTATACTATGTTTTATAGATAGGTTCCTAGGAGCCCTGACAGTATTCTACACTATGTTTTATAGATAGGTTCCTAGGAGTTCTGACAGTGTTCTACACTATGTTTTATAGATAGAATCCTAGGAGCCCTGACAGTGTTCTACCCTATGTTTTATAGATAGGATCCTAGGAGCCCTGACAGTGTTCTACACTATGTTTTATAGATAGGTTCCTAGGAGCCCTGACAGTATATACACTATGTTTTATAGATAGGTTCCTAGGAGCCCTGACAGTGTTCTACACTATGTTTTATAGATAGGTTCCTAGGAGCCCTGACAGTGTTATACACTATGTTTTATAGATAGGATCTTAGGAGCCCTGACAGTATTCTACACTATGTTTTATAGATAGATTCCTAGGAGCCCTGATAGTGTTCTACACTATGTTTTATAGATAGTTGTTATGGTCAGTAGGCTATCTTAAAAAAACTAAAATAAACAATAGCCTGCGAAACCCAACTGAACCCTGAACTGCAAGGCACCCTGGTGTGCACAAGGCCTGACAGTTAGCTTAACTGTCGGGCTATAACACCAACTGAGTGCTCCCTGTTATCTTACAGGGAAGCTGCCTCTGCAGAACAGAGCAGCCGCAAATGAATTCTAAAGTCTTGCAGTTACTCCACTGCAAGACAAACATAAATTATGACCGGGCTGCACCCACCACAGCTACCTGCTGTTGCAGCACCACAGGTAGCGGACTAACTAAGGCAGGAGTTACCCTTGGAATATACAATTCCTACTAAACTGAATAGAAGGCAACTAACTGCCCAAAATACATCTATACAAATTAGTAAAGGGTCATTAGGAACCCTACCTAAGGCAGCTTGCTGCCAAAACTAATGTCTTACACTGACGTGCACAATTTGGAATTGAGGCTAGAGCACCGGGCTGCCAAACCTGCTTCCTTAAATGGATGGAAGGCGGGCCTGATCAGCAAGCCCAGGTGCCCAAGCCAGGTGCTCATAGCACCTCTGCTATGCTGGACTCCCAGCAACAAGGAGGGAATGACACTGTGTTACGGTGCCACAACAGAGGAACAGTCTGCGACCTGACCCCCTGGCCACATCTTCCGCACTGTCCTAACAATAGGTTCCTCAGAGCATTTAGAGTTTTCTACAGTATTTTTTTAACCAATTTAAATTTAAAACAAACTGGAGACCTAGGCCGCTAAATCTAAACACAAAACGAGTCTTAAGAGTTGGCTCATCTCTATTCCTGATCCCTCTCTAATCCATGTCCTATCCTGCCATCCACTTCATGCATCTGAGGATGAAGATATAGTTGAAGTTGAGACATGTCATCTGGGATGATTCTGCTAGATCTGGAGCAGCTGACGTAACCCCCACTGCTATAGGCCTTAGTCCAAGTGTACCATTTGACCTGTGGGTAATCTGGACCTGGCCCAAGGTATGATAAGTACCTATTGAGGTATAGATAAAAATATATACCTTCCCTTACCTCTCCTGGACTCCTTTGTGGCATCATGATCTTCTCCGTTCTTTCAGCCTCCTTTGTCCTCCTGGGTTATGTCAAGGGGCCTGGGGGAATCGCAATTTTGGAAAAGGCTGGAAGGTCATCCAAGAAGACTGAGAGGTAGTCCAGTGGCTTAGGTAATGTTTATTATGCTCTTTCTAGAGCCACCAATTTTAAATCTCAGGATACGTTGAGCCAGAGGAAAAGTAAGCAAAGAAACATCTTAAAGTATAGAATTTGCACAGCAATAAGGATGGGCAGAGCTCTCAAGATTTCTATAGTTTCAAGGTTTGAATTGGTTTGGCCCAAAGATTTGTTTTGTCACCCTCCTCTCCTCTTCTGGTCCTCCTTTTCCAGGTTTCTGGATGATGAGAATGCATAGGACTCCATCAGGAGGGAAGGTGAGTATAATTGTTATTGTTTACACCTCTCCTGGGCCTCCACCTATTATATACTCCACAGGAGTCTGAAAAGATCCCAGAGTATAATGTCACTTTTGGTTCACAATTCTCAAACTTTTGTAATATTCAAGTCAAATCAAGTTTGGTGCAAACCAATTTGCCCATCTCTTCACGGTACCTCAGATTCTTGTAGAATTGATCTGCACAACGTTGCTAAAAATTGTGATTTCCTTGAAATGACTACAAGTATAAATCTGCTCATCCAGATACTTTGTTAATATTGCCTGTTTGTACGATAACTTAGACTCGTGTCAGAAATAAATATTATTATACGTACAGCAGATTGCTCTGTGTCTCTGAGGTAAACTGTATTGTCGAACAGAGAGAACACAAAAAACTGAATCAATATAACACCGGGAGCGCAGAATATGCATGTCGGGGGAGCAAAATACTGAAAAATTGATGAAAAAATGGGATGAAAGAGAAGGAGACATTATTATAAAAGATACATGGATGTGTGTTGGATGCTCGGATGATGTTAGAAGCTTCCAATATAGGTAATAAAGTATTCTAATGCAATTATGCAACAGGAGTGTA
Organism: Leptodactylus fuscus; assembly: GCF_031893055.1. Classification (NCBI taxonomy): domain Eukaryota; kingdom Metazoa; phylum Chordata; class Amphibia; order Anura; family Leptodactylidae; genus Leptodactylus; species Leptodactylus fuscus. The sequence continues at coordinate 256,683,739 of NC_134266.1, read as the reverse complement.
GGGTCCCTACCTTGTCCACAATAGGAAAATCATGGCTGGCCCATTGAAAGTTCTTGCACTCATGCTCATACCCATTGGTCACTGATCAAGACAAAACACTGTCACCATTAAGATGGTTAAACTCTGCAAAATGTTAAGGTATTTGCAGTATATGTGCAAAAGTTCTAATTGTCTACAAATTTACGTATGGTTATGTTTAGGGAAAACCCCTTTAACTAGAAGCGCTAAACACTGCAGACCTGCATCATTAGTAGCAGCAATGCCCCCCAACTTTCCCCTCTTTAAAAGCCAGAGATAGTTTCCTCCCCTTCACCTCTAACCCATTAGCAGAAGCATTTTCTCCAAATAAAAACTTTCGTTTTGCAGCAAATCTTTTCCCAATTCCCCAATAGCTACTACACTGTCAGGAGTAGAGTTTGACCCAAATATCCCAAATTCTTCAGTTTTCAACAAAACTGAAAAATTGGGGATTCGTCTTGGATGAACGAAAATGGCCACCATGCCATGCATTGCAATGAATTATTATACTATGGGGTCTCTTCAGATGAGTATAATAAAAAAAACAACAAAAAAAGAAAAAAAAAAAAACATACAAAACAAATCCCTGCCTGGCTAGGCTCTAACTACACACATCAATAGGTTACCTCACCTATGATAGCAGATTCAATGGCAAAATTGAAGGGTACAAGACACAGCTCCCACAGTGTGACCTTCCACCTGGCCCTGCAGCCCAGCTCTGTCCAAAGTCTTGCTGCTGGAGCTGACCTTTTAAACCTCACTGATGAGGACAATCCACAGCAGCTGACACAGAAATATCCACAATGTGTGGACTGGAGGGGGGTGGAATGACAGCTCCCACTGCCAACCTACCTGCCATTCCTAAAAAATCCAGCCCAATACTGAGCATGTAACAAAATGCTCAGCAGACAAAAGCTGTCTACAGAGAACAAGTAATTCCTGGACTTTCTCTTATCTTGCCCACCTGAGTAGTCAGGGTGAGATGTAAACCCCCTCCATTACTATCTATAAAACATAGTGTATAACACTGTCAGGGCTCCTAGGAACCTATCTATAAAACATAGTATATGACACTATCAGGACTCTCAGGAACCTATCTATAAAACATAGTGTAGAACACTGTCAGGGCTCCTAGGAACCTATCTATAAAACATAGTGTAGAACACTGTCAGGGCTCCTAGGAACCTATCTATAAAACATAGTGTAGAACATTGTCAGGACTCCTAGGAACCTATCTATGAAACATAGTGTATGACACTGTCAGGGCTCCTAGGAACCTATCTATAAAACATAGTGTAGAATACTGTCAGGACTCCTAGGAACCTATCTATAAAACATAGTGTAGAACACTGTCAGGGCTCCTAGGAACCTATCTATAAAACATAGTGTAGAACACTGTCAGGGCTCCTAGGAACCTATCTATAAAACATAGTGTAGGACACTGTCAGGGCTCCTAGGAACCTATCTATAAAACATAGTGTAGAATACTGTCAGGGCTCCTAGGAACCTATCTATAAAACACAGTGTAGAGCACTGTCAGGACTCCTAGGAACCTATCTATAAAACATAGTGTATGACACTGTCAGGGCTCCTAGGAACCTATCTATAAAACATAGTGTATGACACTGTCAGGACTCCTAGGAACCTATCTATAAAACATAGTGTATAACACTGTCAGGACTCCTAGGAACCTATCTATAAAACATAGTGTATAACACTGTCAGGACTCCTAGGAACCTATCTATAAAGCATACTTACCAAGTCCACGAGTGAGGGTCGGGCTGGATTCTCCAAGAAATCTTGCTTACAGTCAAAGTGGCCATTTTCTTGTAGTGCGGGCATGCGCAGTTGGCTCTGCCCAGGCCCGATGCCTGGCAGAGTGAATTCAGAGATGGAAGACGCCGCGGGGACGCTGCGCAGAGAAGACTTCTAAAGGTAGGAGAAGAACCAGCGTTGATTGGCCGACTGTATAGCATTTGGCCAATCAACGGTGGTTCTGTATCGAATTTTTCCATTTGAATAGCAAGTAGTATTCGATCGAGTATGAGTATTTTGAATACCGTAGTATTCAATCGAATATCTACTCGATTGAATACTACTCGCTCATCTCCACTGTCAGGGCTCCTAGGAACCTATCTATAAAACATAGTGTATAACACTGTCAGGGCTCCTAGGAACCTAGCTAACCAAATTTTTAGCTCCCTAAGGCAAACACAGTTGAAGTTATGTCAAGGTGAAAATGACATTAATTGTTATACTCTGGGGTTTCTTCTATAATGTGGTGGCCATTTTAGTTTACCGGAGAAATCTCCATTTGTTCGATCTGGTTAAAAACAGAACAATTTGGTTGAATCCAACTCGGTGTGACTTAGTTCAACCAGCTCTAGTAGAAACCCAAGTTTTCACAGTTTGTCTGCCAAAGACACTGCAGTACAGGAAGAGTTAATGACACCACTTATTCGGGTTATTTGCCGCCATACCACCTGCGTATTACAGACTGATGAAATCTTGGGCTTTGTCATAGTTTTAAAGAATTTGCATGCAAATTTTCTTCTCCAGAGGTTTGTTGTCCAGAAGTGAAGCGTCTTCACAGTCTCCGTAACTTTTCTCATTGTTTCTTCTCGGCTTAGCATTAAGCTCGTACTGTAGGCTTTATATTATATTACATAGAGAACGCCATAATGACATTTCTTGCATGTAATAATCACTTTAAATTGCACTTGAAATTAATATGAGACAGAACTATGTAAATTCTAATGATTTCAATTAAAATCGATGTCGGATGTGTAATGAGTTTATGAACTTTGCTTGAGTCATTACAGGCTCAGAGAGTTTTTAATTCCAGTTAATTAATCTGCCGGTCTCTAATCTATTCACAGACACTCAGGCCGCTCTGATCAATTTGGGGGGTGTGAAGAGGTAATGTAATTGTATACATATAGACACTGCTAGAACGCTGCACCCCCCCACCCCAACCACAATCTCATCTTATGAGACGTTATATGATGATACTTTATTCTTCATAGAAATAATAAGATCAAGTTTATGAAAGACCATTTACTAAATTCAGTATTGTGTCAAAACCTTGGATGATGAGAGGGAAGTGACTAGATCTTCTATTAGGCGCCGGCGCACACGCTCAATGGCTCTCGTTCATTGAAATTCCTCCTCACTATGGACATGAAGTAAGGGGTGAAGGAGACACAGAACCCTACTCAGATAGTCAGGATCCAAGCGGTGGGACACGCAGCAATCATATACTTATTCTGTGGATGAGGGGCATAACATGTAACCATAGAGCCTCACAGCAAAACTTATGATGGGGCCTCGCTCTACCATGGCTATCATAAACAGCAAGGTCAGAACTTGAAAAGTGTAATGTAGTGTAGAGATGAGCGAGTAGTGTTCGATCGAGTAGGTGTTCGATCGAATACTACGGTACTCGAAATACTCGTACTCGATCGAACACTACTAGCTGTTCGAAGTTTAAGGTTCGATGCAGAACCAGCGTTGAGTGGCAGAATGCTATACATTCTGCCAATCAACGTTGGTTCTTCTCCTACCTTTAGAAGTCTTCTCCGTGCAGCGTCCCCGCGCATGCGCAGTCGGCTCTGCCTAGGCCCCGATGCCTAGGCAGAGTGAATTCCAGCCTGAAGACGCCGCGGGGGCGCTGCGCCGGGAGAAGACTTCAAGGAGAATCCAGCCCGACCATCACTCGTGGACTTGGTAAGTATAATTTTATCACATTTTGCATACCCCTGAAACGAGCATTTCCCCCCATAGACTATAATGGGGTTCGAAATCCGTTAGAACAGTCGAACAGTGTGCGGCTGTTCAAATCGGATTTCAAACCCCGGACATTTTAGTGTTCGCTCATCTCTAATGTAGTGTAATGCACACAGTCATGTCACGGTATAGGCATAGTAAACACACCGATGTCACAGTACAGGAATAAACATAGTGATGTCACAGTACAGGAATAAACATAGTGATGTCACAGTACAGGAATAAACATAGTGATGTCACAGTACAGTGAAATGATGAACCTAGCCTCTCTGCTGCCTGAGGCATACAATAAAAAGATATAGAGGTTGAAAGGGGCCACTGTGGGACATAACAAAGGTTGCAGGAGCTGCTGTGGGGCATATTAGAGGTTGCAGGGGCCACAGAGGACCCTTCAACCTCTATTGTGCCCCACAGTTGCCCACCCAACTATTACGCCCCACAGTTGTCAACCCAACTCTTCTGCCCCATCGTGGGCTACCTATGAACTATTATTATACTCAGGTGTCTTTTCATACCCCCCAAGAATAATAATTGGAGCCCCAGGGAATATGAGGGAACATAATAAACAGTTTTACTCATCTCTCCGGGATCCAATGTTACTCCTAGCAGGCTTCGGACCTGTATGGTAGTGTCCCAGACTTCATGTGGTTTGGGATATTACCATACAGGCCCGGAGCCTGTGCTAGCAGTAACAGGCTGTTACTGCTAGCACAGGCTTTGGGCCTGTATGGTATTGCTAGCACAGGCTTCGGGCCTGTATGGTAATGTCCCAGACCACGTGATGTCTGGGACATTACCATACAGGCCCGAAGCCTGCTAGATGTAACATTGGATCCTGGAGAGGTGAGTAACACTATTCATTATGATCCCTCACCTCACCTGGGTCTGAAAAGACATCTGAGTATAATAATAGTGGTAGTGGGTTCACGGCCATGGCCCAGACCTGCTCATGGCCGCCCCCGCTTCCCCTTCTGTTATAGGACATGGGGGGACGGCCATGAGCAGGCCCAGGGAGGTAGGTAAATAGGCCACTACCTGCTGGGGATACTCCAGGTGGTAGCGACCTATTAATTAAAAAAAAAAGTATGTTACCTACCTTACCGCTGCTCCTGTTACTGTCACCGACTCCTCCTTTCACCCGGAAATAAGACGGCAATCCAGACCCCATATAATAAGACCCCAGATTGTTACTAGTTGCCCCAGGACTGGCAGGATGAGATGGTACTGTGGATCATGGCTGGGTAAGTATTATATTACAGTACCCTGCAGTTAGACAAATGGCCCAAAACACAATGTATTAAAATAAATCCAAAATCTCCATTAGTGTGATGTATCCCCTCCGCCTGGCATTGTCTTTTATATTACAATCCCCTTTGATGGACTGCTGGGTGTAACCCTATTAACCATTGTCCTGATAATTATTTATGAGCGTCCATGAATACAATAATATAGTTCTCATTGCCATGTGCTATATTATGTAGAAAGTGATTCAGTACACTAGACAATGATGGAGCAGTAGCTGTCGAATAGCAGCTGTTCACGGCTGACAGGTGATACCTCTACTGTGCAAAAAGAGATTAATGGGGCTATTAAAATCTCTCTTATAAATACTTGGAAAATGTCAGATATTGTGATGGAGAGTCCCAAATTGCAAGTGGCTTATTATTTATCTGACCAACCTATGACGCTAATTCCATTTGTGCTGGCTTTACTATCAATTACTTGCCATGTATGGGAATTATTTCCCATGTGACTGCTGGAAATATTACCCAGATACCACAAATTATTACGGGGAATAAAGCTTCTAAAGATTTGGAAGCATCCATAGTCATACACCGGTGTCCAATCGTCTGATCGGGGTGGATTGGTCCAGAGGATCGTCCAAGAATGGTCCAGAAGATAAACTGGTTCTGTTTTCCTAAAAAAAGTATGCAATCCTGACTTCATTGACATCTAACAGACCATGGTACATTTTTACTCGCAGCTAAGGTAGCATCGGTGCCAATGCAGATGTGTGGCCAGTAAATCTCCTATATCCGTCATAGCGAACCTATGGCATGGGTGCCAGAGGTGGCATTCAGAGCCCTCCTTTTGGGCACCCATCCATGGAGCAGATTTTACTGTGTGGGGGCCACTGTGGAGCAAATTGTACTGTGTGGGGACCACTGTGCAGCAGATTATACTGTGTGGAGGCCAATGTGGAGAATATTGTACTGTGTGGGGACCACTGTGGAGCAGATTATACTGTGTGTGGGTCACTGTGAAGCAGATTGGACTGTGTGGGGGTTACAGTGGAGCAGATTGTACTGTGTGTGGGTCACTGTGAAGCAGATTGTGTGGGGGTCACAGTAGAACAGAAATCTCTATAAAGCCCCATTCGTATGACCACATTTTGCAGGTCTGTAATTGTGTACAATTGTGGATCTGCACATTATTAAGGTTAAATTGTCGTATTGGCACTTTGTGATTAGTTGGGTTTTGGGTTGCAGTTTGGGCACTCGGTCTCTAAAAGGTTCACCATCACTGTCCTAGATGATGCCAGAGCTTTCTTGTAATGAAGTAAGTGTGCTGGTCTGTGTGATGTCTGTCAAGATGGAATTGTCTGACTCCCCAAGACAATGAGGCAACCACGAGACTCTCAGGATTGTGAAGTCATAGTCAAAGAGTTAGTGTTGGAGGTTTGACTTTCCGACCCCACAGCTCTGGTAACCATTCATGGGTAATGTGTACTACTTTTCAAGGCTAAGTCCCCACGTTGCAGAAACGCAGCATTTTTTGTTGTGGTTTTTTGAGCCAAAGCCAAGAATGGCTACAAAAGGAATGGAAAGTATACAAGTTCTTATACTTCTACCTTTGGCTCAATCCACTCCTGGCTTAGTCTCAAAAATGACACAACAAAAATCTGCAACAAAAAAAGTTGTGTTTCCACGGGTTGTCAGCCGAGGCCCATCTCCAAAACCTTTTTAAACAATACAAGTATTTAATACTGCATTATACCAAATCATATGGAAGTTTTTATACAGTGAATAATAAGTACTGGTAATTATATTCCAATTCTTCCTTCGCACCCAATGAATTATTGATGTTCTCGCCGTCCATGACCAGCTCAGTTTTCTTCCTTCCGAGGTTCTCTCGTACTTGCTGCATGCAGTTATTTATTTATTTGCAGCTCTTCAGTACAGAAGTTCCCAGCAGGTAGTAAAGCACACAATGAGGCTCTCTCTTCCATTCTGGTTCCACTTCACCGAATAATGCATTTTCCATTTGGGAGAGTGGATCATGGCAAACAGTGTAGTGTAATACCGTCATTTACTGGCGTGATGAATACCACATCTGAGGTACAGCTAATTGTAGACAAAAAGCTGTTCACTAATTTACACATTGTTGCTATATATATATATATATATATATATATATATATATATATACACACTGTATATAAGCTCTGGCTAATGGAAAATTTTTAATTTACAAACAAAAGCATAATGCATACCATAATGAATTGTAGTGAACTGTGTAACATACAATTGAAAGATAAGCACTGTCAGGACTCCTAGGAACCTATCTATAAAACATAGTGTAGAATATTGTCAGGGCTCCTAGGAATCTATCTATAAAACATAGTGTATAACACTGTCAGGACTCCTATGAACCTATTTATAAAACAAAGTGTAGAACACTGTCAGGGCTCCTAGGAACCTATCTATAAAACATAGTGTAGAACACTGTCAGGGCTCCTAGGAACCTATCTATAAAACATAGTGTAGAACACTGTCAGGACTCCTAGGAACCTATCTATAAAACATAGTGTATGACACTGTCAGGGCTCCTAGGAACCTATCTATAAAACATAGTATAGAACACTGTCAGGACTCCTAGGAACCTATCTATAAAACATAGTGTATGACACTGTCAGGGCTCCTAGGAACCTATCTATAAAACATAGTGTAGAACACTGTCAGGGCTCCTAGGAACCTATCTATAAAACATAGTGTATAACACTGTCAGGGCTCCTAGGAACCTATCTATAAAACATAGTGCAGAATACTGTCAGGGCTCCTAGGAACCTATCTATAAAACATAGTGTAGAACACTGTCAGGACTCCTAGGAACCTATCTATAAAACATAGTGTATAACACTGTCAGGGCTCCTAGGAACCTATCTATAAAACATAGTGTAGAACACTGTCAGGACTCCTAGGAACCTATCTATAAAACATAGTGTAGAACACTGTAAGGACTCCAAGGAACCTATCTATAAAACATAGTGTAAAATACTGTCAGGGCTCCTAGGAACCTATCTATAAAACATAGTGTAGAACACTATCAGGGCTCCTAGGAACCTATCTATAAAACATAGTGTATAATACTGTCAGGGCTCCTAGGAACCTATCTATAAAACATGTTACAGGATCAGGAACTGCGGTATTCATCAAATCCCAGGTAGCTTTTTGAAAAATGTGTTGTCTTGTTTAGAGAACCCCTTTAAGTCACCCGGTCACTTCTGCTATATCTACAGATGTAGAAAAGAACGAAAAACAATAAAAAGTCATTAAAAAATTATTTTCCAATGGCTCATGTTGTCTTCCATGATAAGACATCACATTGCAGTAGTTTAAACAATAGCAGAAGTTCAGGGTAATTCTACCATATATAACGCTGGACATCTGTATATATAACCACTAAAATTTTAATGTATTGAAGTTCTAGAACTCTGTCAAAATCAGTTTTAGAATTTAAGTAAGATTTTACATATTTCTGAATTTAAAAGTCTGAAGCGGGGTTGTAAAGAGTAGAAAGCACTTAAAGACAGAATTATGTATTATCTAAGATGGTCCCCGGACTCCTTATTGCTAGGAAGACTGTTATAAATAATTTAGACAAGAATGCTGAACGTGTGAGAATGGAGAATATCTGCGACTTGTGTATTATTCTCTAATATTCTTTGTGAATTTCATCACGCAGCATTTTTTTTTACAATTACTATAATATGCTATGTATAGAGCTGAATGCATTATGGAAAGTGTGTTTAACCTCCAACAAACTTTGGATAAATCAGTAGTACAATGTGTACATAAGGAGTAACACTATCAAGCCAAAACATATTTTGCATTACTTTGCAGGTTTTTTATTTTTCTACAGGCTCAGTTTCATACACTGCACACAGTAAGTAGTGGAGGGTCTGCTCCATAATTCCCAGGACCAGCAGGACATATATAAAGAAGTACTGGTCAGTACTGAGGTAAGTAAAGTGCTTTGGTTGTGATAAAAAGCTCCTATTTGCAGGGGCTCGAGCCCAGCATCAGACTAAGTCTGTCTTTCTTCTCTTATTTCCTGCACTTCCTGCTCACTAATCCTCCTCCCCTCCCTCATTCATAAGCAGATCAATAGCAGCTTGAACACGCAGACAGAACGCTTACTTACATGCTCCGATGTGGAGTTTTTCACTGTGCATGCGTGTAGCGGAGCTTGCGGTTCAGTCTAGTTCCAAGCCTCGTTACAGATTTAGTGTTGGCGCATGCGCAGCACATATTTCTATACGCGGTCCGCAGTATAACATTATACGGAAGGTTAGACTACAGCATTATTCAGTAACACTACAATACAGTATTTTTTGACTACACATTATTCAGTATGACCAGCGATAAAGATTTAGTTACTTCATTTACGTAGAAGTCGTATGTTTGAGTTTGTAAGAAAAGTACATGCGCATCACAGTCTGCGGGCTTTTCTTAATATATAAATAAACAGGAACCACGTGGACGCCATTACTGATAGACAGGCAGCAGGACACTGCAGGCGGTTCCATTTCTGGACAACAGGTACAATTATATATCGACCTATTTATTCATTTACTTTGTCTCCTGACTCAAGTAGTGAATCATTAATATTTCTGGGGGAAAGTGATCCATCTGGTTATATGTTTATTATACTAATGTTTATATACGTATATGTTGCTGTTCATTTTCAGGGATGTTTATTACCCCCATTATATATGTTTTTGGTTTATTTACTATTGTATGATTTTATTGATTGGACCATTATGTATTTTTATGTTTAAGGTCCAACAGTGTTCTACACCGTATACCACTTGAGAAAGGGGGTGGTAACCCCGAAACGCTATCAATAGCGTCGTGTGTTTATTGAATTGTCTACAATATATTTTTTTTTTTTCGTATATAAGCTTAGCACAGCTCTTCCTTTTAGTTCTCCTTATTAAGGAGTTCTTTGGTCATATATACAATTATCAGCACTTCCCCTTGGGGATGGTATAGGAGCTGCTGCAACTTTTTCTTTGTATTGGAGGCTGATTTCCCCTATAACTGAGGCTGGTACATTTAGCCCCAGTTGCAGGGGGAATGCAGCCTCCTGCACGCTGTATATACAGCTTACTGAGCTGATCTGGGTCATGTAGGACACCAGCAGATCACGAGACCGTCAGGTCAGAGGGCGGCCACATCATGGCAGTGTCCATAGCTGTGTATACTGTACAGCGCTCATTGAGCGCTGTATACACAGCAATCGAGAAGGCAGGGAAGGTAATAAACTCTCCTTGTCTTCTCTCTACGAGCTCTGGCTGAATTTACAGCCGGCTCCCAGTATTTGCAGCTGCATGATCTCGTACCGGCACGTCCTGTCAGAACAAGGGCACCACTTATATACCGTAAATAGTCTATGGGAAGTCCGGAAGTGGTTAAAGAGACTCTAGAGTATAATAATAGCACTTCCAATTGGGACTGAACAAGGTTGACCCAAAACAAAACTAGTGTAGTTTTCCATCTCTAGTCTGGGTGATGCCGCCATATCATGAATGCCATATTATAGGCTAATGCAAACTTACTTACTGGTATACTGGTGTACTCTAATTTACTGGTATAGCGGTATAACTACAGTAGGCTGGGATTATGACTGTGTAAATGATGAGGTTTCAGGCGTGAGAGTCTACCATTATTTGTAGAAATAGTTAACATCATCTAGAAATATAGATATTGGAATATTCATTATAGTTTGTTTATCTGTGAAGCCAAGTTCTGTGTGACTTCTCATTGTAAACCCGGATTAATCTATTTGCTCTCGACTTGAATTAATCAGGTAAATATGAAGAGGCTCCATAATAGAATTACTGGAAGATAAATGCCTTCTAAATAGGTTTGAAGGATATACATCAAACCTGAATTTCATCCGCTGCGTGCGGCTCTTCTTCTCGACAAGATTTTATCGGAGGGAATGGGAAATTATTATTTTTTTAATCAGAAATTCAATTCAATTATTTCTTACCTTGGTTGTAGATCCTTGGTAAGAAAAGCAGTTCTATCTTACTTTGAGAGAGAAATCGGCAATTCAGTTCATAATGAGACAGCTTCCTTACCAATTTTCCAAAAATTTCAGGTTTGGCTGAACCCAACATTTTTGAGATTCACCACCCACAAATTATTGTTATGTTCTGGAGTCTCTACAGACCCCAGAGTATAATAAACAGGCTCTAGGATGGGTGGGCAAAATAAAAACCATCGATACTCACCTTTCCTCGCCTCTCCTGGATGTTGGTCTTCTTTTCTGGCCATCGGTCTTCATCCACATTCTCTCCCAGCTTCTTCTCCAAGATTGTGCTCCTTGTTGTCATCAATGAGGCCTGTGAGTGGGCCTTAGTAAGGGGCGCCAACGTCGTAATGCTTGGGTGAACACCAGATATCTAGGAGAGGAGAGGAAAGGCTCAGGTAGAGTATCAGTGTAATTTTTTTATTTTGTCCACACATCTTCTGGGCCTCCACTTATTGCAAACTTTGGTCCAAAGAGACCTCACAGTATAATAATAGTACTTCCATTTTGGAATGAACAAGGTTGGTCAGACTCAAAACTTCCAGGCAAACCTTGTAAATTTTCACAACTTTTTTTTTTTTAATGAGATCAGCCCATCACTAGTCATCAGTATCTTATTGGGAAAAGGGCATAGCTTCCTGTAAGACAGGGTGTGCCTTATGATTCTCAAACCTGCTACTAAAAGTGCCTAAAATTTTTGATGCAAATTAAGTAAACCATTAGGTGACAATGTATGTCAGCAGTGCCATAATGAATATTGTCGCATGGAGTGCCACTGTAAGCCGTGTACCGAGGTGGGCTCCCCAGGATACAGCGAAGTCACGAACAAAGGAAGTGAGTCCAATTCAATTTAACCAAGATAGGACTTTACTTAGTTTAGATAACCTCTTTTGTCCAAAAGAACACTCCCAGGTATTACATTTACACAGCCTAGAGGCTGGGACCCTGGTGTTATACAGCACGGTGCCCACTAGTGTGGCCTTCAATATACTCCAAGCTTTTACCTACCTGCAAGCTGCGCCTATGCAGCTGCCTGTAACCTGTTATTACCCTATTACACAGGAACAATTCAGTGTGTGTGACACAGGCATCCGGCGGTGTAACACCAGGGTTTACAATCTTATCACAATACTACTAAATTCCCCCCAAACCAAGTACAACTAAGCAAGTATAATGGTTGGTTAGCTTGCAAGCCAAACAGTGTAAAGTTAAACCAAATGTTGCTCCCAGACTTCCTTACAAGTCCCTCTCTGGGAGATATAACTTTGTAGAAATCCTCTGTGACTTAGTCCTTTTACCAGACAGGTAGATAGTTCACCAGTATTGCAGCCTGGGGTGATGATTATACCTAACTAACTAACTACAGGCTTTTTACTCAGTCCCAGCAATATGGTGCAAAACTTGCAGTGTGGTGCGTGCACGCTTACTTCTGTTGGGTACCTTTTAGTCTCTGTTAGCATCAGGGTGAAGAGGAGCTCCTCGGACAGCATGCGGTCTCACTGACAGTCTCACTTCTCAGCCAAGTCTCTGACAGTAATCTTCTCCTTAGGATGGTGTCTGGACAGACTCTGAAAGTCTCGAATCCTCAGCTATTCTTGCTGTGGCTTCTCCCTCCAAGGACCCTCTCTGCACATTGATGTCTCCACAGCTCTCTCTTCTCCTCTAGAGTCCAGCACACTCTGACTCAAAATGGCTCCTAGAACCTTCCTCCAACGATCAGGGTCTCCACATCAATCTTCCAGGGGCATGCAGCCTTTTTCCTTTTACTTGTTATCTCGCAACAGCGACCTCTTGTGGTCAAACAACAAAATGTCAGGTTATGAAAACACCAACTCAATTACACATTGCACATTCACTACACAGGGGCTGTTTCACCCTCTTACATGCCACCCCACTAGAGGTTGACGTCCCTGGCAACCTTTCCCATATAAACTCATCTTGCGCATAGCGCTGTGGGGGTACCCCAGCATTGGACCTGGCTGTCCTACGCAGAGTCACAGAATCAGGGGCACCCGGCACACCCAATGATGGCTGTTCTGCAGGTTGTACAACTCCCTCCCTGGGCGGCAAACTAGACTCGACTTGGTTCCCTGGATCGGCTGGGGCAGGGACAACCCACCACTCATCGTCTAAGGGGGTTTCCCTGGTAACAATGCTAGGAGCCTGTACCACCTCGTCGGCCACCGAGTGTTCAAAATTGCAGCGTCTTAACATGTTACGGTGAAGGTTCCTTGAGGGTCCTCCAGTCCCTACTGGCTGTACCTCATACACTGGAATATCAGGGTCTACCTTTCGCTTCACAACATATGGTACCGCCTCCCACCGCCCATCCAATTTTCCCTTTGGCCTCTTGGCCCTGACAATCACACAATCACCTGGGGCGTACTCATCCCTCTGCACCGGCCCTGGGTTGGGGTGTACTATTTGTCTCATGCGTTCGCCCACAACCTTATGTACTGCTCTCAGTCGGCGACGGTGTTCTTGCGCCCATGCAGTAGTGCTCCTTGGAGGAGGCTGCATTGGATCTGGCATGTGGAGATCCTCAATCTCTTGACCTGCCCTCCCAAACATCAACATGTGTGGAGAGTAACCAGTGGTGTTGTGTACTCTATTGTTATAGGCCCACATCAGTTCAGGTAGATACTCTGGCCACCGAGCTTTTTGACTATCCTCTAGCGTCCGCAACATCTGTACCAAGGTGCGGTTGAACCGCTCGCATGCCCCGTTCCCCTGTGGATGATATGGGGTCGTGCGAGAACGTTCGATCCCATAGAGTTGATACAATTCACTCATCAAAGCCCCCTGAAAGCACACCCCCTGATCTGAATGGATTTTCTGTGGACACCCAAACACTTGTATAAAGTGTTTGCAGACCGCTTCGGCAGCGGATTCAGCCGTCTGATCTCTGGTGGGTACAGCTACTGCATACTTTGTAAAATGGTCCGTCATAACCAAACAGTAAGAATGTCCTGAGGTAGAGTACCCAATCTGTACATAATCAATCATTAGAATTTGCAGGGGGGCAGATGTTTGAATAGTTTGTACAGGGGCACGTTGTTCGGGACTTTTACTCAGCCCGCAGGACCGACATTGAAGACATGCCTTGGTCACCATCTTTCCCAAATCTGGACAATACACAAATCGTTGGAGCCATTGGTACGTTTTGGCACTCCCAAAATGGGCCCCACTCTCATGGGCTTCCTGAGCGGCTACTGGTCCCAATGACATCGGGATGACAATCTGTTGCCGGTGCTGCAGCTCTGACTGTATGTATATGGTCCGACATAGGAGTCCTTGGATGACAACCAGCTTATCCCACTGTCTCAGTAACTTCTGACCCTCTTGGGTTAAGCTAGCCCGCTCATTCGGCCGTAGCCAGATCTTAGTCCGGATCCACTCTTTCACTTTACATAGGTCCAGACAGCTATTTTGAACCCTTTCCCAATCTTCCAATGTCTTCCCCAGCACCATCGGCATCCCTGAAGCCACCCCACTTGAATGGGTTATGTTCTGGAATGGCGGTATTCTGCCGAGGTGTGGGATTTCACTGTCTTCTAGCCCTTCCTCTCCACTCTTGGTTGGCAACCCCACAGGGACTCGGGAGAGGGCATCAGCGTTGCCATTCTCTCTCCCTGATCAGAACTGGATATGGTATTGATACTTGGAAAGGCGGGACATCCACCTCTGCTCAAGGGCACCTAACTTAGCGTTCTCTAAGTGTGCTAAAGGGTTATTGTCCGTCATCACAATCACTTCTGCACCCGTCAGATACTCTGTGAATCTTTCAGTCATGGCCCATACAAGTGCCAAAAGCTCCAACTTAAAGGAGCTGTAGTTGTCGGGGTTACGCTCTGACTCCCTTAAGGACCGGCTGCCATAGGCAATCACCCTCTCACGTCCATCTTGAACTTGAGAGCACAGCTCCCAGACCATGTAGACTTCCATCGGTGTACAACAGGAATGGCTTATCAAACTGTGCATAGGCCAGGATCGGGGTACTGGTCAGAGCTTTCTTTAACCCCTCAAAGGCTTCTTGCTGTCGTGGCCCCCACTCAATGGGGCGATTCTTGGGTCCACCAGCTGTGCCTCTCAGTAGTTCATTTAGGGGGCCAGCCCGATGAGAGAACTTGGGTATGAATCTCCTGTAATAACCGGCCAACCCTAGAAAGGCTTGTACTTCACGCAGGGTTCTTGGTTGGGGCCACTTCTGGACGGCCTCCACCTTGCTGGGCGCAGGTTGTACCCCTTCCGGAGTGACTACATGTCCCAAGTACTCTATTCGCTGCTGGAATAGTTGACACTTCTTGGGCTTGATTTTTAGCTCATGATCACGCAATCGCCCTAGGACCTGCCGCAGCTTTTCGAGATGATCTTCAAATGAGGACCCAAACACTACAACGTCATCCAAATATATCAATACCGACTCAAAGTTTAGGTCACCCAAACAGAGCTCCATCAACCGCTGAAATGTCCCTGGGGCATTGGACAGACCGAAAGGCATTCTGTTAAACTCATAGAGTCCCATGGGTAAGATAAACGCTGTCTTGGCCTTGTCCTTCTCGGCCACTGGCACTTGCCAATATCCACTGGCCAAGTCAAGCGTTGAGAAATACTTGGCATGACCGAGGGAGGATAGTAACTCTTCAATCCGTGGAAGGGGGTATGCATCACGGACGGTCTTAGCATTTAGTTTCCGGTAATCTACGCAGAAACGGAGACTTCCGTCTTTCTTCCGCACCAAGACCACCGGAGCAGCCCATGGGCTCTTACTCTCCTGGATCACTTGATTCTCCAGCATGCTAGCCACCATTTCTTTCACCTCCTGATACATCTTGGGGGGAATCTGCCTATACCGCTCCCGAATAGGCGCAGCGTCGCCAGTGGGGATTTCGTGTTCAATGGCGGTAGCACACCCGAAGTCTTCATCGTGTCTTGAAAACGCCTCCTGGAATTCCCACAGAGTGTCCTCCAGAAGCTTCTGTTGTCCCGGGGTCAGAGACCGGCGATCTACTCCCATCAGAGACATGATCACTTGGCCATTCCACTCTGCCGTTGGAGGCTGCCTTTGCTGGACCTTCACAGCATAGGTCCAAGACGACCTCCCATCAGGCTGCAACGTGAAGCTCTTCCGGCGAAGGATGTCACCCCCGGGCACGTGAACTTCAGCCAGCAGGGTATTCCCAGGCACGAACAACTCACTGTCCAGAACGTTGAGACAGCGTATAGGCACACACCCATCCTTCACAGTGGCAAGTGCTCGGGCTACCAGAGGGCGGGTCTGCGTTTCTCCCTGCAGGGCAGGCTCTATCAAGACCTCTAGTCCATTTAATGGTCGTCCAGCCCCCACCGGAAGCATCACAATATTTTCCTGTCGCGGTGGAATCTTCATTGGGGCACTCAGCGGCACCTTCACGTATCCAATGGAGCGCCCTGCCATGGTGCTCTTCTGCAAACTACAGCTCCTCACCATCTGCTGTAGGACCTTCTGAGTCGGCCGGTGTGTGGTGGCCCGCTGCCAGTATTTAGGTCCTTCCTTTGCATAAAGGTGATGATCTAGGTCTCTCAGCATGTTCATGCCCAGCGTCACATCGAGTCCTCTCCTGGACGGATGGTCTATCAGCACGATCCCCTTTTTGCCAATGTCTTGCCCAAACAGCCGGACCCGTATCCAGACGATCCCTTGTACGTCCATCGCACCATTGTTGGCAGCTATCAACCGGATGACACTTCCATCCTCTGGCTCCATCATATGTCCGAAGTGTCTCTCGAAGAACTCCAGGGGCATCAGGGTGCACTCCGATCCAGTATCAACTAAGCAGCGTACCTTCTGGCCCTCCAGCTCAGCTTCCATAACAGGGCTGCTAGCATATAGGTCGCATTCATCACGTACGGGGCTTGATTGTTGGTGAACCGCCACAGGACGCCCCGTTACTGCGGCGGTCGGGAGTTTAAAGCCGACTCGGGTTCCACCTCCCCCTTACACTCTCTGGCGATATGGCCATACTGTCTGCAACTCCAGCAGAGGGGTCCCCTTGATCCCTGCCCAGCTGATGAGCCTCGGTTGGTGGGTCCTCGGCCACGGTGTACTCTCAGCGGGGGAGAGTAGGACGATGCGGTCATTTCTGGAACCATGGATTGACCTGCTCGCATCTGGGACACCTCCAGTCGGAGTTCTCTCATTTCTGCCCGTAGAGCCTGGACTACATCCTTTAAGGACCCTGGGTCTTCAGGACCTCCTCAGGTCCCTGTCACTTGGGTGCTACTCACAGCCTTCACATTCACAGCCACGGGCGCTTCTTCCCTCTCTACAGCAGCCAGGTAAACATTATAGAATGTCAGGTTGGCATCTGCCCGGATCATCTCTTGCAGTTTATCCTGTAACAACTTATTGGATAACCCTAGGATGAATTGATCTCGTAGCAGCCGGTCCACTTCTTTGAAGGCTCCCATAGCCTCTGAGTCCCGTCGCTGCACTTCATTCAGCATCTCTTGTAAGGCGTTAGAGTATTGCGTTAAAGTCTCACCCTCCCTCTGTGACCGATTGAAGAAGTTGCTCCGCAACTGCGCTACCTTGGCACGCCCTCCCTGAGCTCCCTCTAGCAGAGCAAATATTTTTTCTAAAGTGTCTCTTTCCGATTCGGGCCGTACCATCACTGTCCGTCTAGCGTCACCTTCTAGGGCCCCTAATGCTATCTCTGCACGCAGTTCCGGTATCAGGTTGCTCAGTCTAACTATACTTCGTACCCTTTCAGTCCAGTCCTGCAACGTCATATTATTACCGTCAAACTTTGGCAGATGCTGCATTAGTGCCCCGGCCGATAAGTACCCCACTTGGGCCGGCATCCCCAGCGCTGGGGCTTGCTGTGCAGGGGCACCCTGGACCACCACAGCTGGTGCCAGGGGATTCTCTCCCGCCACATTCCCGTCCATGAGGGTCGCTGTATCCTGCCGACTACACCAAGTTGTAAGCCGTGTACCGAGGTGGGCTCCCCAGGATACAGCGAAGTCACGAACAAAGGAAGTGAGTCCAATTCAATTTAACCAAGATAGGACTTTACTTAGTTTAGATAACCTCTTTTGTCCAAAAGAACACTCCCAGGTATTACATTTACACAGCCTAGAGGCTGGGACCCTGGTGTTATACAGCACGGTGCCCACTAATGTGGCCTTCAATATACTCCAAGCTTTTACCTACCTGCAAGCTGCGCCTATGCAGCTGCCTGTTACCTGTTATTACCCTATTACACAGGAACAATTCAGTGTGTGTGACACAGGCATCCGGCGGTGTAACACCAGGGTTTACAATCTTATCACAATACTACTAAATTCCCCCCAAACCAAGTACAACTAAGCAAGTATAATGGTTGGTTAGCTTGCAAGCCAAACAGTGTAAAGTTAAACTAAATGTTGCTCCCAGACTTCCTTACAAGTCCCTCTCTGGGAGATATAACTCTGTAGAAATCCTCTGTGACTTAGTCCTTTTACCAGACAGGTAGATAGTTCACCAGTATTGCAGCCTGGGGTGATGATTATACCTAACTAACTAACTACAGGCTTTTTACTCAGTCCCAGCAATATGGTGCAAAACTTGCAGTGTGGTGCGTGCACGCTTACTTCTGTTGGGTACCTTTTAGTCTCTGTTAGCATCAGGGTGAAGAGGAGCTCCTCGGACAGCATGCGGTCTCACTGGCAGTCTCACTTCTCAGCCAAGTCTCTGACAGTAATCTTCTCCTTAGGATGGTGTCTGCACAGACTCTGAAAGTCTCAAATCCTCAGCTATTCTTGCTGTGGCTTCTCCCTCCAAGGACCCTCTCTGCACAGTGATGTCTCCACAGCTCTCTCTTCTCCTCTAGAGTCCAGCACACTCTGACTCAAAATGGCTCCTAGAACCTTCCTCCAACGATCAGGGTCTCCACATCAATCTTCCAGGGGCATGCAGCCTTTTTCCTTTTACTTGTTATCTCGCAACAGCGACCTCTTGTGGTCAAACAACAAAATGTCAGGTTATGAAAACATCAACTCAATTACACATTGCACATTCACTACACAGGGGCTGTTTCACCCTCTTACACCACCGCGACCAGGCCAGGAGGGGTACGGGGCCAGCAGCTAGCTGGAAATGGTCGGTCCCTGGACTATAGTAATCGGGGAGAGCAGTCCCGACTGCTATGCATATTGTTAATGGAAAGGTGCCTGACTGAGCCCCTATTCAACAAGAGACAACAATCAAAATATTGGGTGCTGAAACTAAGAACTCTGATTGCTCAAGAAGGGTGGGGAGTAGAGAAAGAATTCCAAATGCGCCCCTTTAAATGTTTAAGCAAGAGCATTAGAACAAAGTATAGAATGAGTACTGTATATAGTATACTATTGTATAATAATTCCCTATTATGTACACAATATAATAGTCACTTTTCTTCCTCTGGCGATGACATGTGCAGATGACAGCCATGTTTTGTCCATGTAACTGAACCTGATAGAATAGAGGTTTATATTAGGTCGTTGTCACTTACATGGCTGTTTGCATGTTTATCTCCTCAAGTTTTGTGACACTGACATTTGCTCTTATTGAAAGTTGACACGTTTTATTTGGCTCAGTGACTTTTAGACTATGAGCTAGCAAGTAATGAAGTAATATTGGAGAGGGTGACACTAAAGCCTTGTGTAAACCATGGATATGACATTCACAATGACGCTTATCAGACTGTCATCATAACACAGCGGCTCTATGGCAGGGGTACACAACCTTTCTTTTTGCAGAGCAAGCAACCCCTACATGAAAGTAATATAATGGAATTAATAGCTGTAATACAGAGCAAATAATATGTCAGTATCGCAGCTCTAAGAGCCATGTTCTTATCTGCACTGGATGTTCTGGTAGTAGATTCCAGCAACCCCAGCATCCTCACAATCCTCACAATCGTGCTCATGGCCGCCGAAGATTCCCCTTCTGCGGAGGCGGCTGTGATCAGGAGTGAGGATCAGTAAGTGAGGCTGCCGGTCTGTGAACTCTACAACCACTACTAACATTATACTCTGAGGTCTTTTCAGACCCCTGAACATAATGATCGTTGGGCCAGGGGAGTTGAGACAACACTGTTACTTACCTCTCCTGGGCTCTGGAAGGCTTCGGGCCTGTTTGGTGATGTCACAGATATCACGTAACACCGGTCTGGGTCAGGTGACGTATGGTCTGGCCTTAAAGATAGCCTAAATCAGCAAGCAGTGCGCCAGAGCCAGGGAGAGGTAAGTAACATTGTTTTTTTATGTTTCTATCTTCCCCTGGGTCTGAAAAGACCCCAGAGTATAATAATTGTTCATGGGTGGTCCAAAATGAGGCATAATAGTGTATACTGGGGCCACTATGGGGCTAAATACTGTGTGCAGGGGCCACTATGGGGCATAATACTGTGTGCAGGGGCCACTATGGGGCATAATACTGTGTGCAGGGGCCACTATGGGGCATAATACTGTGTACTGGGGCAACTATGTGGGATAATACTGTGTGCAGGGGCCACTATGGGGGATAATACTGTGTGCAGGGGCCACTATGGTGCATAATAGTGTGGGTAGGGGCCACTATGGGGAATAATAGTGTGTGTAGGGGCCACTATAGGACATAATACTGTGTGCAGGGGCCACTATGGGGGATAATAGTGTGTGCAGGGGCCACTATGGGGCATAATACTGTGTACTGGGGCCACTATGTGGGATAATACTGTGTGCAGGGGCCACTATAGGGGATAATACTGTGTGCAGGGGCCACTATGGCGCATAATAGTGTGTGTAGGGGCCACTATGGGGCATAATACTGTGTGCAGGGGCCACTATAGGACATAATACTGTGTGCAGGGGCCACTATGGGGGATAATACTGTGTGCAGGGGCCACTATGGGACATAATACTGTGTGCAGGGGCCACTATGGGGCATAATAGTGTGTGCAGAGGCCACTATGGGACATTATACTGTGTGGAGGGGCCACTATGAGACATTATACTGCGTGGAGGAGCCACTATGGGGGATAATAGTGTGTACAGGAATGCGGTTTGTGCGGGGACCTGGGGGCCATGTCAAGTATTCACCTTGAGGCCCTGATATTCCTAGTTACACCACTGTGAGAGGAAAGAGCCAGGCAGCAAGGTACTGACAAGACCCCAGGACAGAAACAAACAGTGGTGAAGGATAGACAGCAAGCTACTACTGGAAATTAAATTTATATTGGTGACATTTTAGGAATTTGCAAACGAGTGTCAGATAATATTTGCATGTACCGTGGCTGTATGGTGGAGCCTCACAATGAATTTTATTGGTGGTCCCTAGACACTTCATTCTGACCCCACTTCCAAGTCTTATACAATGATCTAGCCTTCTCAGCTAAATCTAAACACTTCCCCACAGGTACTGGAGCACAACAATGGCAGACGTCACGTAGCACTGCAACAATGGCAGACGTCACGTAGCACCGCACCATGTGAAAAGATCTCAAAAAGTTAGCTTTATGATATTGTCTCAGTGACAGCACTGAAAGCGAGAATCTAGATCCCTCATGTAGTCTCCTGAACCTGGGTCAAGTGAGTGGAGTGCTGGTACCAAGGAGAACAAAAAATAATACCTCTGGGGTGTTGGACGTTGGGAGCTTACCCCTCATTCACATCTGCATTTGGTAATCCATTTGGGGAGTCCGCATGGGACCTCCCCCCCAAATGGAATATCAAACGTATTAGCAAGCGATGTGCAGTGAAAGCATACAGACCCTATAGACTATAATGGGCTCTCCACGCATTGTCTGCACAGAACATGCGTACAGAAAAGTACTTTGTGATCTACTTTCGTGTCCACTAGAGATGAACGAGTAGTGAAATATTCCATATTCATTTCAAATAGCCCCTCAATATTCGACTATTCCACCGAATATCGAATCTCATTATAGTCTATGGGGGGAAAAATGCTTGTTTCAGGGGAAACCACAATTCGACTAAGGAGAGTCACCCCAGGAAATGATGCCAACACCTCTGAAATGCAAATGGGACAGCAGGGGAAGAATGTCTGGGGGCATCTAACACGCCCAAGTCCCAGTATTACCCCACTATCACAGCCTATTAACTAGGGTCAGGGGACAATTGTACACATCAGGGAGTGTGTGCCTACATAGGCAGTACGGCGACTTACAAGTCATTCCTGCTCCGCTAGGGATTCTGAGTAGAGATGAGCGAACAGTGTTCTATCGAACACATGTTCGATCGGATATCAGGGTGTTCGCCATGTTCGAATCGAATCGAACACCACGTGGTAAAGTGCGCCAAAATTCGATTCCCCTCCCACCTTCCCTGGCGCCTTTTTTGCACCAATAACAGCGCAGGGGAGGTGGGACAGGAACTACGACACTGGGGGCATTGAAAAAAATTGGAAAAAGTCATTGGCTGCCGAAATCAGGTGACCTCCATTTTAGACGAATAGTGGATTTCAAATCCGGGTCATATGAGAATGTGAACTTTGTGACTATGAGACAGGGATAGCTGTACAGGCAGGGATAGCTAGGGATAACCTTTATTTAGGGGGGAATGTTATTAAAAATAACTTTTTGGGGCTCTATCGGGTGTGTAATTGTGATTTTTGTGAGATAAACTTTTTCCCATAGGGATGCATTGGCCAGCGCTGATTGGCCGAATTCCGTACTCTGGCCAATCAGTGCTGGCCAATGCATTCTATTAGCTTGATGAAGCAGAGTGTGCACAAGGGTTCAAGCGCACCCTCGGCTCTGATGTAGCAGAGCCGAGGCTGCACAAGGGTTCAAGCGCACCCTCGGCTCTGATGTAGGAGAGCCGAGGGTGCACTTGAACCCTTGTGCACCCTCAGCTCTGCTACATCAGAGCCGAGGGTGCGCTTGAACCCTTGTGCACACTCTGCTTCATCAAGCTAATAGAATGCATTGGCCAGCGCTGATTGGCCAATGTATTCTATTAGCCTGATGAAGTAGAGCTG
This sequence comes from Leptodactylus fuscus, assembly GCF_031893055.1. Classification (NCBI taxonomy): domain Eukaryota; kingdom Metazoa; phylum Chordata; class Amphibia; order Anura; family Leptodactylidae; genus Leptodactylus; species Leptodactylus fuscus. The sequence continues at coordinate 256,660,632 of NC_134266.1, read as the reverse complement.
AATGTGTGTGCTAAGCACACACATTCAGCTCTACTTCATCGGGCTAATAGAATGCATTGGCCAGCGCTGATTGGCCAGAGTACGGAATTCGGCCAATCAGCGCTGGCTCTGCTGGAGGAGGCGGAGTCTAAGATCGCTCCACACCAGTCTCCATTCAGGTCCGACCTTAGACTCCGCCTCCTCCAGCAGAGCCAGCGCTGATTGGTCGAGTTCCGTACTCTGGCCAATCAGCGCTGGCCAATGCATTCTATTAGCCCGATGAAGTAGAGCTGAATGTGTGTGCTTAGCACACACATTCAGCTCTACTTCATCGGGCTAATAGAATGCATTGGCCAGCGCTGATTGGCCGAATTCCGTACTCTGGCCAATCAGCACTGGCTAATGCATTGTATTGGCTTGATGAAGCAGTGCTGAATGTGTGTGCTTAGCACACACATTCAGCTCTACTTCATCGGGCTAATAGAATGCATTGGCCAATCAGCGCTGGCCAATGCATTCTATTAGCGTGAACTGAGTTTGCACAGGGGTTCTAGTGCACCCTCGGCTCTGCTACATCAGATTGCTACATCTGATGTAGCAGTGCCGAGTGTGCATCAGATGTGTAGTTGAGCAAAACTGACTCAGCACTGCTAAGTCTGCATTCGCATAGGAATGCATTGGCCAGCCTTCGGCCAATCAGCGCTGGCTCTGCTGGAGGAGGCGGAGTCTAAGGTCGGACCTGAATGGAGACTGGTGTGGAGCGACCTTAGACTCCGCCTCCTCCAGCAGAGCCAGCGCTGATTGGCCGAATTCCGTACTCTGGCCAATCAGCACTGGCTAATGCATTGTATTGGCTTGATGAAGCAGTGCTGAATGTGTGTGCTTAGCACACACATTCAGCTCTACTTCATCGGGCTAATAGAATGCATTGGCCAGCGCTGATTGGCCGAATTCCGTACTCTGGCCAATCAGCACTGGCTAATGCATTGTATTGGCTTGATGAAGCAGTGCTGAATGTGTGTGCTTAGCACACACATTCAGCTCTACTTCATCGGGCTAATAGAATGCATTGGCCAATCAGCGCTGGCCAATGCATTCTATTAGCGTGAACTGAGTTTGCACAGGGGTTCTAGTGCACCCTCGGCTCTGCTACATCAGATTGCTACATCTGATGTAGCAGTGCCGAGTGTGCATCAGATGTGTAGTTGAGCAAAACTGACTCAGCACTGCTAAGTCTGCATTCGCATAGGAATGCATTGGCCAGCCTTCGGCCAATCAGCGCTGGCTCTGCCGGAGGAGGCGGAGTCTAAGGTCGGACCTGAATGGAGACTGGTGTGGAGCTATCTTAGACTCCGCCTCCTCCAGCAGAGCCAGCGCTGATTGGTCGAGTTCCGTACTCTGGCCAATCAGCACTGGCCAATGCATTTCTATGGGGAAAAGTTAGCTTGCGAAAATCGCAAACTGACAGGGATTTCCATGAAATAAAGTGACTTTTATGCCCCCAGACATGCTTCCCCTGCTGTCCCAGTGTCATTCCAGGGTGTTGGTATCATTTCCTGGGGTGTCATAGTGGACTTGGTGACCCTCCAGACACGAATTTGGGTTTCCCCCTTAACGAGTTTATGTTCCCCATAGACTATAATGGGGTTCGAAACCCATTCGAACACTCGAACAGTGAGCGGCTGTTCAAATCGAATTTCGAACCTCGAACATTTTAGTGTTCGCTCATCTCTAATTCTGAGTAAAAAATATGCAAATCTATTCTCCAGGATGTAATTAGGAGAACAGCGCCTCTGTATGCTGCCCTCTAGAGGGTAGCATCCTTAACATCATGCATGACTCAGTTAATAAGCCTGCTAACACGATGCGGCTTTAATTGCCAAATTAGTATTTTTATTCCAAAAGGAACAGATTCCTAGCTATGGACAGCGCTGTTTTGTTCTTTTTTACCTCCTCAGCATAGTGCAGGGATACTGATTTGGCAGAATGAGAGACTATAGACCAGGGTCGGGGATAATCCTACACATTAGGGAGAGTGTGTGCTTCCATAGGCAGTACGGAGACTTACAAGTCCTTCCTGCTCTGCTAGGGATTCTGGGTAAAAATATGCAAATCTAATTCTCCAGGATGTAATTAGGAGAACAGTGCCTCTGTATGCTAGAGGGCAGCCTCCTTATTTTTTACCCAGAATCCCTTGTGGAGCAGGAATGACTTATAAGTCTCCATACGCCTATGTCAGGACACACTCTCTCTAATGTGTATGATTATCCCCTGACCCTGGTCTATAGTCTCTCACTCTGCCAAATCAGTATCCCTGCGCTATGCTGAGGAAGTTCAAAAGACTGAAACAGCGCTGTCCATAGCTGGGAATCTGTTCCTTTTGGGACAGAAATACAAATTTGGCAAGTAAATCCGCATCATGATTAAAAAAACTTAATAAATGAGTCATGCATGATGTTAAGGATGCTGCCCTCTAGAGGGTGGTGTACAGAGAGCACTGTTCTCCTAATTACATCCTGTAGAATAGATTTGCATATTTTTTTACCCAGCCTATCAACTAGACACTTTCCACACTCAACAGAACCTCTATGAAAGTTGAAAAATACTTGGAAACCTTCTTTCGTCCACATTAGTATGGACAGAAACACAAATTTAAAGCTAAAGAAACATTAGCATGCACCCCTTTAAATCACGTTGCCAATGAGAACCACAGATGGCATAGGCAATGGGAAATCCAACAGCCCCCACCCTTAACTGTCATTGTGGATGTGTGTGTGTGATGTGGTAAGACCTTCAAAAATTCACTTTTCTGGCAGTTAATGTGAGCCCTTCCAAATTAAGTTAGAGTTCCTTAAGCTGAGCTACCAGCAGAGATTGAGGCCCTTGAGGTGGATTGAGCCTCTAACCAGCAGAGTTTTAGTTTTTGGCCCTTTGGGGTGAGTCCTAAAACATTAATTTTCAGGCCCTTGGAGTGAGCCCTAAAACATTAATGGGGGGGGGGGGTTAACTATTTGTTAACGGCGAAGGTGGTGGTGCTGGAGGAGGAGCAGGAGGACAAGGAACTTGTGTGCCGGCACAGACACATGGAACTGTGTCTCGTCAGTACTGTGGATGGGACATGCTGGTTGCGGGTCCACAATATTTGCTATCCACCCTAGCATAGGTTCCTGGTGCTCGGGCCTCATCAGCACTACACCCTGCACCCAGCTTGATTTTGTAGCACTGCTGGCTGCCCCTCTCCAGTATATAATTCGAGTCGGATCCCCAACCGGATTTCCTCGTCCATGTCCCCGTCTTCATCCCATTGTGCTACTGACGAGGGGCACTGCTGGCAGCCCCTCTCCAGTACCTGGACGGTGGACTGGATCCCCAGCTGGATTTTTACGTCCACGTGCCCACCCCCGTCCCTTCTTGCTACCCTGACGCATCTTTGACAGGTTCAGTCTATGTGTACACTGCAGGAACAGTATCAGGGTCAGTGTTCTGAAAAGAGCTGTTGTTCACCAAACCGCATCTGACACAAATATGGCTGACACTGATTTCACCAGCCAATGACTTTTTCCTATTTTTTTTTTGATGCCTATGTTTTCCTGCTTCCTGTGCTACTTTCCCTGCACAGTTATTGGTGCAAATAAAGTGCCAGGGAAGGTGGGAGTGCATACGAATTTTTACTGCGTTTACCGCGTGGTATTCAATTAGAAAGCTAGAATGGTTCCTTAATATTCGATCGAATACCTACTCATGCTCATTTTTGTAGATTTTGCTGAGGCGTATAACGCGACCTATAATACTTGGACGTGCTGCCCATCATTTTTTTCAAAAATGTTGAATTTTTTTTTAAAAAAAAATTGCCTGTAAGCATCCACAAGTTGTAATCTACAGGTGCTTCACAGCTGTACTTCATTATCCAGCTTTACATATATGCAAATTGTTCTGAAACGCTCTGTCCACAAATAACGAGGATGAACAGCTCCAAAGACGACTTTAATGTACCGGAATTGCTTGCTTTGGTTGACGTTTTTCCCTCTTACACTCATTTTGATGGAAGAATAAAGAAAGTAATTGGACTTTATAAAAATTTAAATAGCATTAAAAATGTAATTGCAGGTTTAGACAATTTGTGATGTACTGTATAATTATCAAAGACAAATTATCCCGGCAATATGAAATATGCAAGAGCGATTCTTTCATCGAATTTCTTTTTAGGAAAAAAAAAAAAGATCAGCGAGTCGCACTGTGGCCTCGGATGTCTGCTGAGCTATACGCACTTTTCTTCTTTCTTACATCCCCAACATCAAGCAATTTGGGATTATCCTACTCTTCTAATTTCATAATATCATAATTGCTAGTTTCCCCCTTTTACAAAAACGTCTTGTAGGTGTTTCAAGTAGGTAAAAAGGAACAGAACTTTGGAAAGTTCCCCTTCAAGAAAAGAAACCAAATCCATTGCTTGTAGTAAGAATCCTTAACCCTTTCCCGCCGATGGCATTTTTTGATTTTCGTTTTTCGTTTTTGACTCCCCTCCTTCTAAACCTCCATAACTTTTTTATTTCTTCGCTCCCAGAGCCATATGAGGTCTTAATTGTTGTGGGAAAATTTTTTCTTCATGATGCCACCATTAATTACTCTGTATAATGTACTGGGAAGCAGGGAAAAAATTCAGAATGGGGTGGATTTGAAGAAAAAATACATTTTTGCGGCTTTCTTACAGGCTTCGGTTTTACGGCGTTCACTGTGCAACAAAAATGACATGTCCCCTGTATTCTGTGTTTCGGTATGATTCCAGGGATACCAAATTTATATGGTTTTATTTACATTTTGACCCCATAAAAAAAATCCAAAACTGTGTTAAAAAAATTTTTTTTCTAAATGTCGCCATATTCCGACAGCCGTAACTTTTTTATACGTAAGTGTACGGGGATGCATAGGGTGTCTTTTTTTGCGGGGCCGGGTGTACTTTTTAGTTCTACCATTTTCAGGAAATGTTATTGCTTTGATCACTTTTTATTCAAATTTTTATCAGAATCAAAACAGTGAAAAAACGGCGGTTTGGCACTTTTGACTATTTTTCCCGTTACGGCGTTTACCGAACAGGATAAATATTTTTATAGATTTGTAGAGCGGGCGATTTCGGACATGGGGATACCTAACATGTATGTGTTTCACAGTTTCTAACTACTTTTATATGTGTTCTAGGGAAAGGGGGGTGATTTTAATTTTTAATACTTTTTATATTTTTTTATTTTATTTTTTTTACTTTTTTAAAAAAATTTTTTTTGCATTAATTAGACCCCTAGGGGTGTTGAACCCCAGGGGGTCTGATCACTAATGCAATGCATTACAATGCTAATGCATTGCAATGCATTGCAAAAAAATCATCCTTTCTTTTGCAGGCTGCATAGACCAGCCTGCAAAAGAAAGCTTGCAGATCAGCCGGGGAGCCTTGTAAAGGCTCCCGGCTGTCATGCCAACATGACGTCGGCCCTGGAGCATACTCCAAGAGCCGGTGATCACCGGCAAAATGGTGGCGCCCATGCGCCTCCGGGAAAATGGCGCCTCCGGCGCCTTTGACTGTGGCGCCGGAGGGGTTAATGCCTCCGATCGGTCCGTGGACCAATCGGAGGCATTAGAGCCGGTTGTCTACTGCTTAAAGCAGTAGACACCCGGCAGCTATGGTGGCCGCCCGGCTCCCGGGCGGTCGCCATAGGTACACACCCGACATGCGCCGTACTATTACGGCGGATGTCGGGATGAGGTTAAATTTCACAGTAGATTTAACTATTTTTGCCAAGCAGGAGCCGTGAGCAGACCTCTGTGCCTAAAACTGAGTCCACACAGAGTTTTTGGATCGGATTTTGACACGGGAAGCCGCCTCAGAATCCGGCTCAAAAAAACGCCTCCCGTGGCTAGCCACAACTGGATGCCGGTGCAGTGCTTTTTTTGATGCAGATTTTGCTGCGGTATTTTGCGCCAAAGCCAGGAGTGGTTTGAGCAGAAGGTAGAACTATAAGGGTAAGTTCACACAGGTTTTCTGGGACCAAAACCTAAGGCGGAGGCCGCCTCGCTGGGATGCTGAGGGGGACATATAGCATGGCGGAACCTCTTGGATGTTGCGGTCATCCTTGTTTGGAGCACAGCTCTGACCAGGGGTTATGGAGCAGGGTGTTAGCTGTAACTGACAGCTAACACCTGCTCCTGATGCCATTGGCAGTCGCAAAGGGCTGTAACATCACAGGGCTGGCTTCTGATAGGCTGCACGCATGGCATTGTGGGTGATCCTGCATTCCCAGTGTTCCTTGCCCCATGTCCTAACGTGCAGAAGCCATTTTTAGAAAAATTGCAATTCGTTATCATGAAGCTTAAGGAAATTTGATGCAAATCGAATATTTCCTGAAATTTTAATAGAATTCCACTTTGGCAGGTTCAATTAGTTCATCTCTAGGCCCGATAGTAGGGACATGTAAAGGGGCATTAAGTGTCATTGGTTTGTGTGACTGGTACCAAAACGCATTCATCATAATCATCACCTAGCAATGGTGTTGGTTGAGAAGGTCTGAATTGCAATCAGTGTTCCGATTCATCCCAAAAGTGTTGGATGGAGGGAGGAGTCAGTGCTCAATGTAGCCAATTAAGTTCTACCGCACCAAATCTTCACACCATGTCCATATAGGCCTCTGTTATGCTGAAAGAGTCCAAACTCTAAAACCATCCATATCCCTCCTTCAGCAAATATTAAGGTATACATTGAAGTAGCTACAGTAACGTTCTCTGGACTCGTATATCAGTAGGACAACATGATTCATGTCTTCTGGGAACAGAGTCACCTGGAGGAGGTAGCCCGAGAGCCTGTGGCTGACACTGTTATGGGGAATTGCTGTTATGGTAAAAAATTTGGTAAAATTTTGGCGCCATGGTATTGATAAGTAGGTCAGATTTTCTGTAACTATACTGGTATCGCGGGGGAATTGCTACTTTGGTTCACTTAGAATTTTCTACATGATTTGTAGCAAACAAACAGCAGATTAGTCTGCAGAGAATTCCCGGAGTCAAGGAAGAGTTAGTTTTAATTCTGTGGCTCAGTGAACTGAACTGGAGAGCGGGATGTGTATTTCTATAGACTCAATGCCAATCGGAGGTAATGGGCTTACTGGGCAGCGGGCATAGGACGCCACTAAGCTTCATTTCACTGCTGGGCACTTCACACACTATTTAATACAAGGAATTGCTTAAAAAAAAAGAATGACATCTGCTAATTGAAATGAATCTGTGGTTTTGTTTGTCCACCACCAAAATTGTTAATGCAAATAAAGATGTTTTACATGGTGCAACCCAGCCGTATCTGCAATGTGCTAATTTATTGGGCTCCCCTGTAGTGTTACTATTGCTTTGTATGGAATGCACAGGTTCAGCACAAAAAGGGCACATGACCCGCACACACCATGTAAGGGCATTCCGGGACCTCTTTTATATATCAATGGTTTGCAATTCAAAAACAGGAGTGGGGACTGAACTGAGGTTTGTTATAATGAAAAGATTTATAGCTTTTGTGTGTTCAATCTGCCCTATTTATGTAAAACAATAACCAAAACACGGACAAGTTAATAATGTTTTACACTGGGCTCACTCCTACATCATTTTATCCAGTGGCGTAACTAGGAATGGTGGGGCCCCATGGCGAACCTTTGACATGGGCCCCCCCCAACCGACGTTGAAGACCCCGACCACCCCACCCCCCTGCATTCCTGTGTACACTATTATGCCCCATAGATACCTCTGCATACGGCATTATCCCCCATAGTGGCCCCATCACCCAATATTATGCGCCATTGTGGACACCCATTAACAATTACCGTATTTTTCGGACTATAAGACGCACTTTTTTTCCCCAAAATTTGGGGGGAAAAGAAGGGTGCGTCTTATAGTCCGAATGTGGCGCCTGGCACCCGCTGTAATAGAGAGGGGGAAGCCGGCAAGTGATGCTATTCCGCTGCTCCGTCCCCCCGCCGCTGGCTTCATGCAGGGCAGAGGAGCGCAGCGATATCTCAGGCCCCGACACCTGTGCTGGCGTCTATCCCTCGCCGGCATCCGCCTCTCTAGTACAGCGGATGCCGGGTCAGTATCGGCGGCCCCTTCTCCCCCGGGGCCAGTCCCCACCGGCCCCGTACCTGTGAAGTTGCAGGCCGGCTCCTGCGCGGCGATATCGCAGGAGCCGACCTGTCCGGGTAACAGCCGGGAGCCTAATGAGGCTCCCAGGCCTGTCACTGCTATATATTAGTATTGCGGCTGGGTCTATGACCAGCCGTAATACTAATAGACAGAATGTCCCATAGACGGTAATACAGTTGTATTGCCGTCTATGGGACTTGCAATCAAGTGACCGCAGGTTCAAGCCCCCGGGGGAAATAAAATAGTAATAAAAAAAAAAGCTTTAAAAATATATAATAAAAATATGAAATAAATAAAAGTTCTAAATCACCTCCTGTCCCTAAAATATATATATAAAAGTAGAAAATCATATATCATAAACCACTGGTTTTTTTTTCAATACAAGGTGATCTAAGCAATAGATATTCCCCAAAATGGTAAACTAAAAAGTACTTCTGGCCCTGCAAAAAAAAACACTCTATGCGTCCCCGTACAGCTGCAGGGTCACCTGTCAATGTGACCTTGCAGCTGTTGCAAAACTACAACTCCCATATATTAAATATTTTACCATTTTTTGCTTCAAAATTTTTTTTCCCTATTTTCCTCCTCTAAAACCTAGGTGCGTACCCAAGAGTATAATAATCGGAGCCCGAGAGGGGGATACAAACATAAACACTGTTACTTACCTGTCCCTATCCCTGCCAGGATCGGTAAGTAAGTAGGGCCCGTTACCGGCCTATTTAAAAAAAAACAAAAAACGCAGCGGTAGCGGCTGTCGCCAGGCCTCCTAATGTCCCAGGCCCTGTGGCAGCTGCTTCTGCTGCTTCCCTGGTAGTTACGCCACTGATTCTATCCATTCTTCTGGTCAGGACCACAAGATAGGCTCGGTTCATTTCTGCGTCTGAGTCTCCGCTGTCAGTGGAGATCAAAGTCCTGCACAGATTACTTTTCTCGCCGCCGATTTCCCTATAAACACTGCAGAGACCCCATGGACACCCAGCGGACGCCATTATTTGGGTGTCCGCGGGTAACTGCTGGTTACTTGTTCTGCTGAATCATCTCCATATCAGGTGCCCGAGCTCCTCCTGCTCTATAAGATGCGCCCACTGTATGTTCAATGTGAACAGAGGCTTATCTACATAATCTATTTCTTCATCAGAGTAACATTCTGGATCTCGCTATGAACATACGGTTTACAGCGCACTTTAATACATGTGGTGTTTTTGGCTCGCTGATTTATTCACAAAAGACGTCATTGTTTCCACAGCAACCTTAACCGCCATCTTTTGTCTTTGATTATAAATTACTTGAGATAAGCCTGAAGGCTGAAACTTCTGTCGCGCAGGTAATGGATCCCGGAATGTTTTACTTTAACGTCCAAGGTTTCCTGTTTTTTTTTTGTTTGTTTGTTTTTTTTCGCCGCAACCCTAAACAGACAACAGAGACACGGCATTCCGTTTTTTTTTCTATTTCTGCTAATGTAATCTTATTTTTTCCTGAATGGATTCATTAACCTCATATTCTGCCGTGCAGCAGGCAGGCTGCTAAATATAGCTCCAGAAAATTGATATTTAATTGACCGCTGTCTGAAAAGCAGCGTGAACAGCGGCGAAGCAGCCGTAAGCATTGATCTAATAGCGATTATAGAAAATGTCACATGCTGCCAGGATGGGCTACTGGAAAAAGCTATAGAAGGCTCAGGGTCAACCAATAAGGCCGAGGTCATCCAGTGGCGGGGCAGACATGACATGGCATTTAGCAGCCAACGGCGTCTCACAAAATATCAGTGTTTTATCCTCTGGTCGGTGACTAATGATACCATTAGCTAAAGTGCATAAGTGATTGTATATTCCATAGCCATGTTTATACTGGATAGCAGAATTCATGGTGTTTTTAAATTATAGCCCGCTGGGCCCTTTCATCATTTACATAAAACAGTATCTGTTAGGAAGTATAATGTTAAAGGGGTTGTCCAATATTTTTTTAATGTTTAACAGTGATAAAAGGCAAAGAATATAAAAAACAATACTCACCTCTCCCCAGTCCTCTCACCTCATCCTACATTACTCACCTCTCCCCAATACTCACCTTTTCCCAGTCCTATTACCTCCCCTACATTACTCACCTCTCCCCAGTCCTTTCACCTCTCCTACATTACTCACCTCTCCCCAGTCCTTTCACCTCTCCTACATTACTCACCTCTCCCCAGTCCTTTCACCTCTCCTACATTACTCACCTCTCCCCAGTCCTCTCACCTCTCCAACATTACTCACCTCTCCCCAGTCCTTTCACCTCTCCTGCATTAATCGCCTCTCCCCTGTCCTCTCACCTCCCCTACATTACTCACTTCCCCCCAGTCCTCTCACTTCTCCTACATTACTCACCTCTCCCCAGTCCTCTCACCTCTCCAACATTACTCACCTCTCCCCAGTCCTGGGAATAGAAAAAGTCAGCTCCCTCGTAACCGCAAGCTGCCAGCTCTCCCGACTAGCAAGGACGAGCCTGCTGCAGATCCAGCGTTGATTTGCTGAATGCTATACACTGTATAGCATTCGGCAAATCAATGCTAATTCTGCAGGACGAGTAAGGGCCAGTTCACATTAGCGCTTGCCTCCCGTCCGGAAGGAGTCTGCAGGAGGACGCCCCTGTATGGAATATCAGCGCAACTATAGACTATAATGGGGTCCGTGCACTTTAACTGCACAGCTCTCCTACTAAATAGTCTCCTCCTGCTACTCGTGGACTTGGTGACTCTCCTTTAGTTAAATAGTGGTTTCCCCTGAAACAAGCATTTTTTCCCATAGACTATAATGGGATTCGATATTCGATCGAGTAGTCAAATATTGAGGCTTTACTCAAAACGAATATCTCACTACTCGCTCATCTCTGGTAGAGGGGTCAGTACCAGGACTGAAAGACTGATCGATGATATTTATGGCCCATCCTAAGATGTTGGCCAAGCCCTTTAATACTCATTAATGGATTTGCACCCGGAACCATACACCCTGGCTTCACTGCACAGGCACCCAATGAGTAATGAAGCCAAAGACTACTCGAATAAGTGCAAGCAACTGGAGTATCAGGGATGAATCCAATGTGGACATCTCTGGGTCAGCATTTGGGTTCTTTCTAAACCTCCGAGAGGACAGGCTCACTTCAGACCTATCTCGGTTGCTAAACCACCCGCCCGTATGGACATGCTGGTGGTTCATCTGGATACCTTTGACCTGGACCTGCAAATTGATGACCCATATTGAAAGTTCTCATCTGTGCATGTAGAGTAACCGCAACAATGATAGAAATGAGTTATGAACCATATATCTTCAGCTTTTATTTATGTAAGCAAATGGTTACATTCATAGATATCTTAGTGCATGTTAGGAAAGACAAGACTTTATATTTCAGACCAAAATAAGTTGTTAGTGTGTAATATTTTGGTCACCTCTTGGCAATTATTATTATTATTATTATTATTATTATTATTATTATTATTATTTTTAGTTCGTTGTGATGAATTGAACAAATGACATAATTCTGAATAAAACGAGTTCTAACTCCATCTCTTAACATCGTCTAAGGAAAGTCATACATTGTATCAATCATACATCTTTTACAGCCTTAAAGTGCCTATATAGATGAAACTGTATATACAGTAATGGGATAATAAGATGTCGGGACTCATGGAACATACAAAGACCCTAAAATAAAATCAGATCGATACATAATAAACCAGAGAATTAACAAATAATAACACTTATAGATTATTTCCAAGTAGCCAGCTCCTATGACAATATCTTACCATGCAATTGTCGTATTTCTTGTTAAACATATATTTGTATAGAGATATATATATATATATATGTATATAAATAGAAAATATAGAAGACGTACCATATACACAACATACACAAAGTTATCTAAAGGGGGGATGGTCTCTCATCATGGAGGAGAGGCAGTTTATGAGATTCACTTTACAATATGTTGTATAAAAGATAGTTACAGTCTATATGATAAGGATGAGCGTCCTTCTTCTTTTTGGGGGCGGGGGGTAGCCCCTTTGAGGATCTTGCTATTGCCGATTAAGGAGAATCTGATTTTAGCACAAATGCGGTCACAGATGAAGCAGAGGGGGATTTGTCTTTGATTCGACATCACTAGTGTATAAATCTTGAACAATAAAAGGGACTGCAAAAATTTTATATAAATTTTACAGGGGGTTATCCAGTATTATGGGCCAAATAACAGTATGTAGCAATACAAAACACTTCCTAATATATATCCTGTTTAAATTTGGCACCCTTTATGTGATTTATTTTCACCACAGCTGTGATATTTCATTTACAAGCTCAATACCCCTCCCTGTGAGCAGTTCAGCCAACAAACGAAACATCATAGCAGTCCCTTGAAGTCACTCGTGGGAGTGATTTATTGCCTGGTCAGATATGCGATATGCAGAGGAGAGTGATGGTGCATGAACTGTAGAAATTGGACTGAAGATCCTGTAGCAGGGTGAGAATTGGCACGTGGGGAGGGTGGAGAAGGGAGGGGCACACATAGATTGGAAGAAATGTCGTTTGTCCACAGATTCACTGCATGTAAATAATACAAGGAGCAGCAAGTAAAATAAAGCCAAGCAAAGGCTGCACAAGGGAATAGTGAGCATTTAGCACTGCTGGGGATGTGTTTGCAGTTCATTTTTGGAAGCTGGATATCCCCTTTAATGGGGCTTTCTAGGGTAACCAAGAAACCAAATGGTGACTGGCGGAGGTGTAAAATTTTCAGAATCAGTAACGTATGAACAGTGACATCATCAATACCATACACATGGTTACTAAGGCCCATGATTGGTCAACAAGAGCCTCACCGACGGTCTACCCATGATCAGCAGAAGTAAGAATGGGGCTGGGATGAAGCACCAAGGGTAGGCGAATATGCCTTCTTTTTAATTTTACACCTCCTTCAGCCACCAGTGGGTTTTCTGGTTAGCCAAGAAGAGCCCTTACCCTTGACTGTGAAGGAACCATTTTCTGGTACAGAGCTCCAAGTCCCTTTTTCTGACTACTGATACTAATGACTAATTTTATGACTGATACATATCCCCTATCCACTAGATGGGGAATACGTGTCTAAGAGCTAGGGGTCTGACCAATGGGATACCCAGAGGTCAAGAGAGCACTGTACTATCTCCATTAGTCCTATAGAAGTGAATGAAGTGATGGTCACACATTCACACTACCATTCAATTAAGGTGCTCCTAGTGGCCTCCATGTTGTCTCATGGCTCAGGAGTTACACCCCCAATTTTAGGACACATCATCATCTATGGTCCCTTAAAAGATTTATTTTTTTTTTTTGCCTGCAGCCACCACTAGGGGGAGCTTAAGAGTCTATGGTAGACTGTGTCATTATTATAAGTTCAACGTATAAAACATGCGCTATGTGTTGGTTCAGGTAGCCAAAATGGTTTTGTAGGTTATTTATGAAGAGGTTAAAAATGTAAAAATCTTTAAAAAAAATTTTTTTAAATAGGTTTAAAAATGTGTCCCAATTTAAAATAAAAAAATAAACATTTTAAAATTACATTTAATATATATATTTTTTAATTAAATAATATTTGATGTATAATTCACGCCAGTTTTTAGCCCCACTCCATGATTCTTGACAGTTTTAGAAGTGGTGAGAAAAAGCAACATTTTGGTGCAAGATGGTGCCCATCAAAAATTGTAACATTTTATGGCAGAAAACGGATACAAAGTTTCTCCAAAATGTAGCCCCTACGTAGGTATTGGAACTCTGTATGAAAAGCAGGGCTGAAAATGAATCGATATAACATTGTTCAAGAGAGAACGTTCACCGAATGCAGCAAGTTAACATCATCTACAAATAATTCAACCCCATAGGCATACCTCCCAACCGTCCCGACTTCGATTTGGAGGGAGGTATGTTCCGATTTCAACTCAGATCTGCTTCCTCCAGACTCAGATCTGAGTTGAATACATAGGCGACTAAAGCAAGGAGCTGTCACAGTTCAGCTCCTCGCTTTGCCGCTGGATTCCGGCTACTGGCTGTGTAGACGCGATGTGATGACATCACATCATGCCTACAACTGTGTTAGCGAGAATGCAGAGAGAGCGTGGGGGAGCGAGGAAAAGGTGAGTGTAAGTGGTTTTTGTGTGTACACAGTGAGCTGGAACATGAATCTGGGGGCAGATGAAGGAGAGGACCGCATGACACTGGGGGCAGATGAAGGAGGGAACGGCATGACACTGGGGGCAGATGAAGGAGAAGACGGCATGACACTGAAGGGCAGATGAAGGAGGGGACGGCATGACACTGGGGGCAGATGAAGGAGAGGACGGCATGACACTGGGGGCAGATGAAGGAGAGGACGGCATGACACTGGGGGCAGATGATGGAGGGGACAGCATGACACTGGGGGCAGATGAAGGAGAGGACGGCATGACACTGGGGGCAGATGATGGAGGGGACGGCATGACACTGGGGGCAGATGAAGGAGAGGACGGCATGACACTGGGGGCAGATGAAGGAGAGGACGGCATGACACTGGGGGCAGATGAAGGAGGGGACAGCATGACACTGGGGCAGAGATGGGGGGACATGAATCTGGGGGGCATGAATCTGGGGGCAGAGATGGGGGGGCATTAATCTGGGGACAGAGATGGGGGGACATGAAACTGGGGGCAGAGATGGGGGGACATGAAACTGGGGCAGAGATGGGTGGCATGAATCTGGGGGTAGACATGGGGGACATGAATCTGGGACAGAGATGGAGGGGACATGAATATGGGGGATAGATAGAGGGGGGACATATAATTTATGGGTGACTGTAGGAGGATTATACTGTGTGTGGGCACATGAAAAATGACTGAGAATTGGTGGAGTCAACATAAAAGTGGGTGGAGCTAAATTTGCCCCTGTTTCAGTTCTTCGAAAGTTGGGAGGTATGCATAGGGTAAATGACCAATTCCCCTCTGCTCCATGTGTGTTACCATTTTCTTGAGTAACAGATTATTCACTCTAATACTCTAGTATTTTAGCGTCATGGGCATGGAAATGATAGAATATTTCAGATACAATGTGGCATACAGTACCTGCATCCTATATATAAGGTCACATACAGAAAACCTACAAGTGACATTAATATGTATACTGTACAAATCCATGTAGTGTAAATAGTGCTCTGTAATATTAGACTAGACTCTACGTTCCAACATCTTAACAATTTCGAAGGGGGAAACATGTAAGATTAGATACTTTGTGCTGATGAAGAAGACGTATATGTATGAACAGGTTCTTAGAAATACACATAGCGGATATAGGAAATCAGAAAACTCAACGAGTAAGCACCATGGAATGGTGGAACAGAAGAAGAAAACATGGACGCTACAATGGTGACAGACTATTGCAGTGTAAGAAGTGATCTACCATACATGATATAGCCATAGAGGTGACTTTTTTCTTAAAGGGATCCTGTCATCAAGGACAAGGCTGCTTAACGGTCAGGCATGATGTTATCAAGCAAGAGGAGGTCATGGCCTGTTCACATCTGTGTCTTATCCATTACAGGACTAGAAGAACAGAAAAGAAGTCAACTATAGATCCTGAGGGACCTCATTGACTATAAAGGGATCCATTGCTAGTTCTGACATCACCGGACAAGGTCAGTTTGCCGAACTTCTTTATCTGGACTTTACAGAATAGACTCTGCACCTAAGCAATTGTATAACTGTATACCTGTTCACGTGTGTTCTGGACAGATCCAGATATGTGTGATCAGCTTTTCTAGACAATATTGTTTTGTGATATTGTGTCACAAGATACGCTGCTATAAGCTCTGCTATAATATAATCAATGGGTCAGTTCATTTTTCCAGGAGCCGATTTGTTCCAACTCCCGGAAAAAGAAGCATGATGCTCATACTTCAGGCAGAGTCGCCTCACAATTCGGCTTGAAGACACTCCTGACTAGGCCCTTTCATTGGGCTTAATCCGGAGCGGAGTGCACGACTGGATGCCGGTGCAGTGCCTCCGCCTCTAGATCTGGACCAAAAAACCCTGTATGAACTTACCCTTCTAGGGAGTCTGAACAGAATGGTTCAGGTGACCCCTAATGGGGTCTAGATGTGGGGCTAGGGTCTGGTGACAGACTCCCTTTAACAAACAGGAATAATAAAATTTGGGTTTTGATACATTGAATGATTTTATTGCAAACTTTTGTATTGATCTTTATTATAATTAGATATTAGTCATTCGGGTAGAAAATGTCAATCACTTTGGCCCCTGAATAAAGTCCTAAAAATAACTATACGAAGACTCCATTCAGATCACATTATACACGTACATTTAGCAGAACCGTTTAAGAAATGAAAAAATGGATGCAAAACCGGCGCCATCTATTTACATAGGGATCAATGTGAAAAAAAGGGGACAGAAATTGATCCATTTTTGTACCATTGATCTCTATGTACACAGATGGACATTCATTTGCACCTGTTGCATCTGTTCAACAGATCTGCTAAACAGATGTGAAAAATGTGATAGAAATGGAGACTTATCCGTAAATATCTCTCACCTGCCAGTCCTTCTAATGGTTTATCTAACCGTATCTATCTATCTATCTATCTATCCAACCATTTTTCTATCCACCCACTTTCTACTTATTCTATTACCATTCTATCAACTTTGCTACTTTGTCACGAGGTTGCAGCATGGATCACCTTGCCACTAGTCAAATTGTAGGAATTATGACAGCAGTAGAGGAGTATGCTGATCTTGTAGGATGCAGTGACCTGTTCAGTAGTGTGGTTTTGCCAATGAGGACAGAGCTACATATGACAGATTCAGATGTCTTTAGATGGTAGGGACTCATTTTCATGTAGTCAATTAGTAATTAGTAGTTTCTGTTTATTGTGTATGGGGCAGTGACCTGTATATCTGAGATTATACTTGTGAGGGGAAAGGTGGATTTTGCCAGGGACAGCATTGTCAAGTGGGTGGGGACTTCTAGTAGCCATTTACTGCACAGGAGTAATGACAACAGCTGGAGAGGAGTGTGCTGATCATGCAGAAGGCAGTGACCATTACTTAAAACAAACCTGTCAGGGGATTTACGGGGCACTATCTGGAAGTAGTATATGCAAGAGATGGAGAAGCGGAGTTCTGTGATATATGGCAATGACAAACATTCTAAGTACAAACAATGGACTCTAAGTACAGGGAGCCTTGTGGAGTAGAAGAGCCACTGGCTGCTTAAAGGTGCCCATCCCCAACACTCACAAGGGACAGCTGTCATAAAGGAAGCCAAGTTACCTATCAGTATAGTTTTAGCATGTGGGAGGAAACCACAATACCAGAAGGAAACCCAGGTAACCCCAGGTAGAACATACAAACTCCATGTAGATGTTGCTCTTGGTCAGATTTGAACCCAGGAACCAGAAATGCAAGGCAACAGTGCTATCTTTTTGCAGTGCACCGGCATCGTGTCGCGGACTCTGCTCCAGATTAGGCCCAAATGAATGGACCTAGTCAGGAGGGAGTGTCTTCAGGTGGACGTCACGAGGCGAATCCACCTGAAAGAATGAGCATGTCGCTTCTTTTTCTGGTAGCCGGAACAATCGGCTCCTGGAAAGAAGAACTGACCACCTCCCATTGATTTCAATGGGAGCCGACTTTTTGGTCAGGATTTTGAGGCGGATACGGCCTCAAAATCCTGACCAAAAAACCCCATGTGAATTTACCCTTACTTTACTTATTACTAAAAAAAATCATGTTGTAAAACATATAACCCTATATACTGTATATCACAGAGCTCCACATCTCCAACCCTATGATATCCTTCTTTCAAAAAGGGCACCAAAAATGACCCGATAGGCAAATATATTTGTAAGAAGTAGATACACTAGGGCCAGTATACCCTTTAGCCAATGGATAAGGACAATAACGGTTCGTTCAGGTTGTGCGAATGATGATAGCAGCAGCGGATGTGTACTTATTTTGCGTAAGGCAGTGACCTATGTGATGGGGCATATGATGGGGCAACAACATGACATCATGATGGAGTGAGTATAGAACCTCAGATTCTATGAATGACGACAACAGTGACAACAGCGTAAACGGATTGTGTTGACCTTGTAGAAGAAAGTGACCTGTTCATGCACTTTAAAGGCTACATTGGACAAGAGGGAATAGAGAAGTCGATTTTTTTCAGGGCAGATATTTTTGAGGACCTTGGCAAAAGATGACACTATCCAGATAACTTTGTCTTCTATATCTTTCCATGGATCAGTCTGTACAATACGAGTCAATATTAAATGTCACTTTGACTATTAACATTTTTATGAAAGGATGTAAGATATGGGTTTGTCTAAAATTGTAAAAATGCATCTCTATCTAGTTATATACATCGATGAACTTATGAAAGGAGAAATATCTCATTATAAATGGTCAGAAAAATGTTTCCTGTTAATTGTAGAACAGCATTTAGAAATTACATTCAGATGCTATGGTGGTCAGTTATCTCCTTACCGTCTATACTCTAGGTGTGATGGCGTATACTGACGTGAATGTAAGTAAAATATACACGGTTTTACATGCTGTTAAAAATCTTACTTACATATAGAAAAATAAATACAACCAGAAAGCTAAACTCCACATTGAAAACAATCACATGGGCCCAATGGGTCAGGACGGCTCGGTATTGCACAAAACTATGATATTATGATTTTTTTTTTAACCATTTTTTGCTACTTGTATGGGTGTAGCAGAGCTCGGTTAGTCAACATAGTGGAGCACAATTTGTAGTTTTATGTAAATTATAATGGTATCGATGGTTTTCCATAGGATCGTGGATCAACTTTTTGAGTTATCTTAAGTGAATTTCAACCCTTTGGGTACAAAATTTGGGCTAACGGTTTCAGATAACTATTAGGGGTTGGCACTCATATGGTTTGATTTTTTGCACACCTTCAATTCCCCGATTTCCCTTTATACATTCAGCCAGGCTTTTCCTCTATAGTGGCCACTACAGGGCAAACGCAGTATTACATGGAGTCCATTAAGATGAATGGATGGCTTGTGTCCACCAGTTTTAGAGCCACTCCTACAAAATAGGTCTCCATTCGGGCTTATAGTGGGGGCTTCTTTGAGGTCCATATGTCTTACAACATAGTGCTCAGACCAGGTTCACATCTGTGCTCGGTGAACACTTGGGAATTCTGTTGCCTATTTAACGTTAAACATATTTCGAGCAAAAACTGGGCAGACCCCATTATAGTCTATGGTGTCCGTGGCTAACCGCTTTTTAAGTGGACCCATTTTTTGGGTCCCCAAGTGGACCTAAAGAACAGAAACCTGAGCGCCAATGTGAACATAGAGTCAGCTATCTCTGGAAACCTCATAGAGAATGAATGGTTTGTAGCCCCACCAGAACAGGAGAATAAAACCCCTTTTTGGGGATTAAGTAGGGGCCCTGGCAGTTGTATCCTCACTGATCATGAAGCTATCCCCTAACCTATCAATGGGGGATAACATCATAAGTTGGTAAAATTATATCCACAAATTTTAATTGAGCATATGGACACTGCTCATCTTTTTGTGACATCCCCTTTAAATAAGACATATAGAGAATATAAAGGATACCCAACAGACCCTATTATAGTCAATAGAGTCCCTTGGGATCCATTACGTCCATCATTAAGCAGGCCATCTTTATTGATTAATCCTTTCTGCAATGGACCAGAACAACGGATTAAGCAAGCACAGATGTGAATGCGCCCTTAAAGATGTGCAAATTGTAGCATAAAATTGGTGCAAATGACGACAATGCAGACTGGCCTTAACAATGTCCGCCATGATAAATTCCAGGCATCGGCTGTGTAAAGGGATTCAAGGAATTAGAAGATCTGAGACACAAAATTTGAAGCGCAACCCCATTAGTCAGTGCAAAAGTAGTCGGACATTAAACCAGCCCCCAAAAGGAACAGCTCTGCTACATCACCATATTGGACATGATTCCATGGTATTATTCCAAATCGAAATATATAACTACAGGTCACTTAACAGTTAACAACTGCACGTCACTGCGGAGTTTGGCCATGACTTTTGGATGGGGTACATAGCTGCCATTCACATTGTGAATGTTCATAGTGTCTACAAGCAGATGGGTGAGTACAAACACTAACAAATAGAACCTAAAATGTAAAGTCTATCATTAGAAGTATATGAAGAGAGTGAAAATTTTGTTGACTCCTAGATCGAACATTTTGGGGTGAGATGGTTTATTGTTCCAATGGAAACACCAGTTGAAGGAATTGGGGGTTCTTTCCTCCGTGTTGGGTTCCCGACACCCGTGACTCACCGCCAAAATAAGTAATTATTGCCTGGCTTGATGCAGAGTTCTCACTGTTGTGTTCTTTGCAGTTAATGGCACAGTAGATTCTCTACACTCCTGTCTTGACCCACTTAAGGGCTTGTGCTTTTTTTTTTTTCTTTTTGTAATAGTCTTTGATCACTAGAAGGTTTCATACGCTCGTTTCCCTAAGATACATAGTGCCAATGTTGTAGGAAACCTTTCTCATTCTGACAGTTGTTAAGGGATGCTTTGGCGGTTTTTGGCCTTTATCCATCTCCAAGAAATAACAGATTCCAGAGATTTCCTTTGGAAAGTTATCCGGAAGCTCCTCACGTGACCGAGGAATAAATTGAAAAGATTCTTCCCCCTTTAAAAGCCTGCAGAGAAAAAAAGAGAGGGCAAGTATTAATGACTGATATACAGACCATGGTAGAGACAACATTTTTGTAACTACAGATCAATTTCCACTAAGTTGGACTTGCAAACTTTGGCCAAAGGCTTCTAATTTTCAACCTGGCTGCTTGTTTACATAATATTCATCTCCTTCAGCCTCACATGTAGAGCTATGGAGAAGGGAGGGGTGGAGGAGCATTCCCTGCCAGTTATGGAATTGATTTATTGCCTCATTCTGTGCACTCACAGTCTCTGATCTACAACCCAGCAGTCTTAAAATAGAAGAGTGAAAAAGCAGCAATTATTTGAGTGTCTTTTCATTCCTTCTACCCTCTTCATAGACTAATATGTAGAAAGTAACTGCCTGAAAAATATATAACTTTAATCAGATATATTACAAAGTTTCAAATATTAACTTGTAGAAAGTGGAGAAACCCTATTCTCATGTTTGGTAAAACTCATTCACACAAAATTGTATTATGGATCTATAGCAGATACATGCGGAACAAAGATGTCCAGTTCTATGGATGTTTTGCACCATATTTTGCACTAAAAGTATCTTATATGCATTGATATAAATACATGTATATACTCCTGTCAATGGAGACTAAAAAGCCATATTAATGATACCAACATTATATTTACAGGGGGACGGTCTCAAACACATTTTGCTCAGGTTCAAGTTGTGCCTTTGGTTATGTGACCCTATACAATGGGAAGAACATTATTAAAACAGAATTTTAGAATTTTATATGGAACCAAATGTAAACCATACTGCACAGATGCAGAGTCATATACAGTGCACTGACATGAACAACTCATTGCTGTCAATTTGTATCATGTGATGTTTTTTTTTTCACCTGTAGGGACATTGTAGGGAACTGGAAGGCTGCCAAGTTTCCCCTTTGATTACAGCTGAGTCCCAGCAGTGGGAAGATGTGATCAACTTTTATTTAGGAAACCCTTCAGATGAGAAGGGATTAGTCAAAATCAACGACCCCTTGAAAAAGGGTCTGTCATGAGGTTTGCATAGTCTAATCCAATAGGCGCCGTCACCGTGGGCATTTTAGTGCTTTGTTGATACAAATCTGTTCAGCTATACCAAAGATATAGGCCCTTTTGTGCTGACCAAATTTAGGATTCATGTAAGGGAATTGCTAGGACAGCAATTCCCCAGCAGCTACTGGTGAAGCCTGGGGGTGGAGCAAACTGAACCCCCCCCACACACACACACACTGTCCATTCCTGTTTGCCGATCCTAACCTTAGCAATAGGTGGCAACTAGTCAACGGGCCCTTTCTATATAAGTGACAACACAGAACGAAGACAAGACAAACAACAACAAGGGCATGTCAGCTAGCCAAATCTCCAGTAACAGTTGAACAATGCAGTACAGCAACAAAATCCAAGAGAATAGTCAAAGGGTAAGCCAGAGGTCAGCAATACAATAGTAGCAGAAGAGAGCTTAGCAGGGACAAATTCACAGGACAGAGTCTCAATAGCCAGCGAGTCGGTGTGGGCAGATCTCCTGTATATAGAAAGCCCAGGACCAGCCCCAGACCTTATTGAAAGACAAGCTAACAATCACAAAGGGCAGATTAGAATTAACCATTAGAGGGGCAGAGGGAATCAAGGTGCAGGAGACTGATGTGGTGAAAATTAAATTACTGAGATAGAGCAGTGTTCACACAGTGCAACGAAAAACACTAAGCAACGACTCAAACTGAACACGTCTCCTGCGCCGCAGCGCTCGTACAGAGGGTGGCACAGAGACCCGAACAGGCAGAAACCTTACAATATACTAGCTAAATGGGCATTACCGCTGCGTGACATACAGCACACAGAGACCTCATCCCCAGGGAAACCCCAGTGTTACCATCTACTTGGCTAGTACAGCCTAATTTACATTAACAAGAAAAGGGCTTATATCTTTGGAATAGCTGAACAGATTTGGATAAATAAAATGAGAAAATGCTCAGGGTATCAGTGGTGATCAGATTATTGAGCTGGTCAGACCTGGTGACACGTTCTCTTTAACTATTGCCCATCCGTTATATAGGGGATAATTATTCTGCCCTCAAAGATTTACTTTCTAATGAAATCTGACATGTAAAGAGAAAGTGATTTATGACAAAACACTGAGAAGAACATTCCTCATTTACATCCAAAATCGGCATAATGCAATGATTATCATCTACAGATAGTCAGTGGGGAAGGTATTTGGGGATTTGGGGGAGTCAGTGAGCAATATCAGAAGTCGAGGTAATTAGAGGACCCCCTGTGCCGTATTCGCACCACGGGAAATAGATGCAAAAATAAAGAGCAATTAGCTTGGCGAAAAATCATTAGTATTCATCCTTTTAAAGAAGTGCTATAATTATCTGTAATATGAGCAATTGTTGTAGTCTCACAGCTGAAGGCTACGACGGGGAAAGTAAAATCTCCTGGAAATGTTATCGCTCTCCGAATAATCATAAATACATTGTTCTACATCTCATGGACTTGTTATCCAGATAAAACCTGCTTACACTTGTGCTAATTGTATGTTACCCGTCATATCAGGTTACATTTCATAAAGGTCTCATGAGACGGAACGTCCGATAAGATAAAGACAGGAAATGTAATGTTGTATCTGTATAGCGGGGACAGCGTATTGTATGGCATACGACAGTTATAACATAAGTGACTATACAAATTTTTTTTTTTAAAGAAATCTGTTTCCTTCTCCATTTATCAGGCGGTTCTCCTTATCTTCACTTAAAGGATTTATATAGAACATATTTGCATCAAGCTCTTGCACAGACGTCTATGGAGAGGGGAGGGGGAGGACAAGGCTGTTCATTGATTTATTGCCTCATTCTGTGCAGTGGTAAAGTCTTATCTTCAAATATAGCAGTGTCAGAAGACTTCCCTTACAAAGTAGCAGCCGCAATTGTTTATTCTAGCAGCCTCCTCCTCCCTTCACATTAGACTTCTATGTAAAATGCAACTCACTGTAATAAATGGCAAAGGAGACATATTTACTAGAGATGAGCGAGTAGTACTCGTTCGAGTAGGTATTCGATCGAATACTACGGTATTCGAAATACTCGTACTCTATCGAGTACTACTAGCTGTTCGAAGTTAAGATTCGATGCAGAACCAGCGTTGATTGTCAGAATGCTATACAGTCGGCCAATCAACGCTGGTTCTTCTCTTACCTGTAGAAGTCTTCTCCCTGCGCAGCGTCTGCGTGGCGTCTTCCGGCTCTGAATTCACTCTGCCTAGGCATCGGGCCTGGGCAGATCCGACTGCGCATGTCCGCTTGTAGTGCGGGCATGCGCAGTCGGCTCTGCCCAGGCCCGATGCCTAGCTGAGTGAATTCAAGGCCGGAAGAGGACACGGGGACGCTGCGCAGGGAGAAGAATCCAGCCCGACCCTCACTCATGGACTTGGTAAGTAGAATTTGATTGAAAGTTGCCTACCCCTGAAACGAGCATTTCCCCCCATAGACTATAATAGGGTTCGAAACCCGTTCGAACAGTCGAACAGTGAGCGGCTGTACGAATCGGATTTCGAACCCCGAACATTTTAGTTTTCGCTCATCTCTAATATTTACTTAAAGGGGTATTCCCATCTAAAGGATCACAATCTGACTTAAACCATCTGAAGTGTTTTACCCAATACATTGCTTTATCTATTTTGCCCTGTTTGTCAGATACAACTGAATCTCTCTCCTTATCTGGTTGTCTAGGTTAGAGACCTGCTATGTGCCACATATTCTTTACTCTCTCTCTTTCTGCATACAGATTTCAGTTTTTGAGCCCTGATATGGACTTGAGCAGCTTCTCTTATCTGTGAATGTTATCCAGAGATAACTCTGCTATATACAACAAGCAGGAGCTTTGTGCTGGAATGAACTGAAAACCAGGAAGTAGAAGGGAGAGGAGACAGAAGGACAACTGAAACTCTAAGATGAAAAAAATATATTATTATTATTATTATATTATTATTATTTTACAATGTTTCTTATTTTGACCTGCACTGTTCATTAAGTAATTTTATAGTTGGAGGAATGCCTTAAATTGCTAAGCTGGGGGAGGGGGGAGTGTCATGACTTTTGTTAAAGTAGTAAGAGTATTTCTGTAACTACATCTTCCCCTGATCAAGATATTTCCTCAATGCCTTCATTGTTTACTAGCCTCTACTGATGTATACTTCCTTACCTTTCCACTGATCACATCTACAAGATGACAACATTTTTTAAAAAACAAATAGATTATGTGATACACTATTATGAGATGTTTCTCTTATATTTGTCTATCTGCCCATCCACTGGTTGTGTTGTAACTTGCACCCTGTCAAAGGTTTTGCTAGCATGGTACAAAATTATATTGAGCTTGTAGATGAAAGTTTGCAGTCTCTAACCAAATTACAAGCAGGCCTCAGGAAGAGACCCGTGATGTCACAGGAAGTGACATCACTTGCCCCTTGCTGATTGGCAGCGGAACTCCAGAAGAAACCCATTGAGTAGAAGAACTGGGACAAGCCGGGAGGACACCGGAGCATCTGGAACAGGTAAAACTCCTTTAACTTGACTTTCTGCAGCGAGATAAATTGCCACAGTGTTATCTTATGACCAGAGACAACAAAAGCCATTGGCTAGTCATTGAAAAAAAAAATTTCATTATTCTTCATTTGCAAATCAATCATCATTATCCCGCAGCAGAAAGTTATGTTAAATCTGTTACCTCTGTACTTCTGATAATGAGTCTACCTAGACATAGATATACAGTAAGTGACATAGATGTTATGAAAAATTTTATTTTATCCTTGGATGCAAAGTTGAATGAAGGCGTATTAATGTAAGATGCGGGTGATATTTTATTTTGTTTGTAGATTGTGAGCCCCATATATAGAGATCACAATGTACATGTTTTTTCTCCCTATCAGTATGTCTTTGTAGAATGGGAGGAAATCCACGCAAACATGGGGAGAATATACAAACTTGTTACAGATGTTATTCCTGGCGGGATTCGAACCCAGGACTCCAGTGCTGCAAGGCTGCAGTGCTTACCACTGAGCCACTGTGTTGCCCCTGGTGATATTTTCACAAAGTGGCAGATGTCTGATTTCAGAAAATATAGGGCTATGGGCAGGGGTGAACCTGCCTTTTTCACCGCCTGAGGCGGACGTCAGAAAGTCGCCCCCCGGGAGGAGGGGGCGGAGCGAAGGGGGGTGGGGGTGGGGTGAAGGGGGCGTGGTGGAGCGGCGTTAGCAGGCAGAGAGCAGGCACGGAAAGGACCTGCTCTCTGCCTGAGCGTGAGGGGAGGCCGCTAGAGCAGCGCTGCTCCAGCAGCCTCCCCAATCCACTACTCGGTGACGCTAAGCCAGTCCAGGACAGCTTGTCCTGGACTGGCTTAGGTAAGCAAAAATGCCGCCCTCCCCGGGGCCCTGGCATAGCGCCGCCTGAAGCAGTCACTTCAGGTCGCCTCATGGGAGGTGCGGCGCTGACTATGGGTTTCTAAAAACATATTTCACTATTAGTATGATATCTACCTGTATATTTTGTGAATTGTATGTAACCCCCAAATGTAAAGCACCATGGAATTAATGGTGCTATATAAATAAACAATAATAATAATAATATTTTTTTGTATAATTCAGGGTGTTTCTGCCCTTGTCAAACGTGAAACTTGTCTTGGCAGAAAACGCTTAGTTATTTTCTGTAATTGTATGGGTTTAGGCTGGTTGGCTCAAGCAGTTGTTCGCTTTGGACAATTCATTTTTGTCACATGGGATCCCTGACAATAAACAGATTATGCTGATGGGACCCGGCAGTCAGCTTTAATCCATGTGCAAGCTTTCAAAGGGGAAATGAAGCATTAGATGGTGCCCACTGACATCAACAGGCTTTGTGTGCAACGCATGGACACTCTCCGCTCAGCTTTGGTTAATTGATGGAGGTTTCGAACGAGTGACTCCCCTCTGTTAGGTCATTGTGGGGGTTAATATTGAAAAAGATCAGAGCTGGCCTTGGTTGGTCAAAGAAAAGAAGCAATGTACTGTACCAAATCCGCAACACAGCAGCAACGTAACGGTGTAAGACCACAAATAACACAAACATCCACCCAGTACAAGACACAGGATAAATTCCAAAAACAAAAATACTATTTTTGGAAATATCACTGACCTATCTTAAAATGTATATAACTGCACAAAAGACATAAAATACGGTTTTCGTTCTCCTTCCTTACGAAAAGTAAGAAGTTTTACAATCCTGTCCAGTACTTTCTGATGATGAAAATTGATCGCTTCGGTGGAGTGTTCTACTTAATCTCTTCAATCATTTCTTGTAAACCAGAGCAAGGCATTCGTTTTCTGAAGGTGTCGGGAATGAAGCTGAAGATATTAACACATCACGCAGACTGTGATATTACTTATTGAAAACCTTCGGAAGTGTTTTAGAAACATTTGGTTACGTGGTTTTTTTAAAATTTTGTTTGATGCCGATCATAAACTAAGACCTTTGAACTGGATTTTGGACTTCTGCCATCCCCACCATACCCAGGTCCATCCCCACCATACCCAGAGCCAGGTGACTAGGTCATTGTACATCATGATGAAACTCCTGTTTATCAAATCGCATAGCTAGCATAGAGCATGTCTTATCAAATCACCATGGGCAATCCAAGCCGCTGGTGCTTTGGCATCTGCCTGACAACCCAAGACAACCCACATTTAAATAGAAGGTCCAAATAATCAGTGGCATAACTACCAGTGTAGCAGGGGTAGCGACTACCACAGGGCCCGGGACATTAGGGCCCGGTGACAGCCGCTACTGCTGTGGTTTTTTTTTTCTTAATAGGCTGTTACCGGCTGGGAGTTACTCCAGTCGGTAACGGGCCCTACTGATCCTGGCAGGGGCAGGGATAGGTAAGTGACGCCGCGGCCCCACAAACACTATTATACGGATAATGATTATAATAATAATTATACTTATAATGATCGGAGGCCCAGGAGAGGTAAAGGAACATAAAAAACACAGTTACTTACCTCTCTGTGCTCCATATACCTCTCCACGCTCCATACAGGCTTCGGGCCTAGTTGTGTGATGTCCCTGACGTTACTTGACCGGGACCTGCGTCCTGGGTCATGTGAAATTGGGACGTCATTGAAGATGGCCGACACCACCAGGACTGCAGTGGAGCCAGAGATAGGTAAGTGAATATTTTTTATGTTTGTATCCCCCTCGGTCTCCAATTATTATACACTGGGGTCTGAAAAGACCCCAGAGTATAACAATTGTTAATGGGTGTCCACTATGGGGCATAATACTGTGTGCAGGAGCCACTATGGGGCATAATACTTTGTGCAGGGGCCACTATGGGACATAATAGTGTGTGCAGGGGCCACTATGGGGAATAATAGTGTGTGCAGGAGCCACTATGGGGCATAATACTGTGTGCAGGAGCCACTATGGGGCATAATACTGTGTGCAGGGGCCACTATGGGGGATAATACTGTGTGCAGGGGCCACTATGGGGGATAATACTGTGTGCAGGGGCCACTATGGGGCATAATAGTGTGTGCAGGGGCCACTATGGGGCATAATATTGTGTGCAGGGGCCACTATGGGGGATAATACTGTGTGCAGGGGCCACTATGGGGGATAATACTGTGTGCAGGGGCCACTACGGGGCATAATAGGGCGTGTAGGAATGCGGAGGGGGGGGTCGGTTGGTTGTCGGTCAAAAAGGGGGGGCCCATGTCAAAAGCTCACCAGCTGTTAATTTGTTTCTGAATTTGGCTACAGATGAGCGAACCATTTTGGATAACAGATTTTCCAAAACTTCCACGCTCAACCCGAACCCAAGGCTTTATGGGTTTGGCACCCACAAACTACTATTATAGCAGACCATAGAGAAAAGCAGTATCACTTTTGGTTCATGAAGAACAAGTTTGGCTCAAAACGACCGTAACAGGTGAATTTATAAATAGTTGTTGAATATTCTGATATTCATCTCTGTATTTGGTCTTGAAGCTGCTGAAAATAAATGGTTGATCATATAATGTACAGATGGACTGGCTACACCCTTATTCCCCTTTATGGCTCATATAGGGGGCCCTCTCCTATGTTGCCCATATGCCCTTATATACCAACCAGAGGTTGTCCCATTAACTACATTGTTTCCAGTCTGCTTCCTTTTGCTGCAAACAAAGCCATGGTGGCCTTCTCGTTATAAGTGCTACAGATACTTGAAGCACCCGTCAGTAATAACGTCGCCATATTTTTATGGTACAAAGCCCATGGAGTGCTATATTTAGGACTCCATCCTACTATAAAATCCTTACTGACGTCACAAGACAAATAGATCCTCCAAAGTCTGTAATTCAATTACTCTATATCTCCAAGCAGAGCCGGCCTCTGGAGAAATTATTCCGTTATCTCTTAGTGGTTAGACTCTTCACCGCTAAGCCAAGCCATAAACTGGAGCACGGTACAATCCACGAGAGTTACCCATATAGGAAGACCCTATCTCTAATTTAATCCCATTTCTAATAGTTTGCCTGAGTGCTTAGTTGGAGGTCAAAGGAAGGACAATCCAGAAACGCGATAGGTTTTATATTTTTAGCTGCAGGAGATTCATCACTGCTTTCTAATTCTCGTGGGGAAGATTCATCATAAAGACACAAATATCAAAATGGAAGGGGGAAAATTGAGAAAACATTATACAGTAAAATTCATTTGATCTAGAATAAAAGGAATCGGAGTATAAATGGTCTGAAGTATTAGAGCGTTCACTAAAAAGTAGATAAGGTGACGTAGATAAAGGGAGTCCAAAAACATCAAGGTGGTTTTACCAGTACTATGACTGACTATGGCTAGGTTTACACCTGGGTTCTGGTTTTGGCTTGAACGGAAACCTAATCCTTTTAAAAAGCGGAAACCTGTTGACCCCATGGACTACGATGGGGTCCGCCATGTTTCCTACCCTGGTTTCCACCTGAAAAAGCAGCACTCTTCTCTGCATTTTTTGAGTGGATTTGGGGACGGAAACCCCGAAAGGAATACAGGCGCAGTTGTGAACCTAGCCTAAGACACGCAACAATCCAAAAGTGAACTTCTAAACAACATAGAGATGAGTGAGTAGTACTCGATTGAGTAGGTGTTCGATCGAATACTATGGTATTCGAAATACTCATACTCGATCGAGTACCACTTGCTGTTCGAATGTAAAAGTTCGATGCAGAACCAGCATTGATTGTCCGAATGCTATACATTGCTAATCGACGCTGGTTCTTCTCTTACCTTTAGAAGTCTTCTCCCTGCGCAGCGCTCCCGCGTCCTCTTCCGGCTCTGCATTCACTCTGCTAGGCATCGGGCCTGGGCAGAGCCGACTGCGCATGTCTGCTTGTAGTGCGGGCATGCGCAGTCGGCTCTGCCCAGGCCCGATGCCTGGCAGAGTGAATTCAAGGCCGGAAGAGGACGCGGGGACACTGCGCAGGAAGAAGAATCCAGCCCGACCCTCACTCATGGACTTGGTAAGTAGAATTTGATTGAATGTTGCCTACCCCTAAAACGAGCATTTCCCCCCATTGACTATAATGGGGTTCGAAACCCGTTCGAACAGTCGAACAGTGTGCGGCTGTTCGAATCGGATTTCGAACCCCGAACATTTTAGTGTTCGCTCATCTCTAATAGCTTAATATCAACTTAAAAATGATTGATCACTGGATCACATATCTTATTGCAATAATACAGTATCTACAATCATATATGAGCAGCATTTACTTACAGGTATGTGGTTGGACTAACATTAATCCGTCGAGGATGACTCCCTGATTCAAATTTGCTAGCCAAAGTGACATTGTTTCCAAATAGACAATACCGAGGCATTCTGACTCCTACAACACCCGCGAAGACCGACCCGGAGTGAATGCCTATTCTCATCTGAAAAAGAAAGTGTCATTAGCACAATAATCTTATAAACAGGTTGTATATAACGCTTTGTATGTACGAATTTATTGGGCAAAAACATTAGGGCTGAGCGATCGGGATCGGAAAAGATCGGATACCGATCAGCGATTGAGAAAATTTTATGATCAGGATTGGCGGGACGATGATCAGAAATTAGATTTTGAAATCTCTAGATCGGCTCAACCCTAAAAGTGACTTTTCCCATAGAGAAGCATTGACTAGGGTTGAGCGATCGGGATCGGAAAAGATCGGATTCTGATCGGTGATCGAGCATATTTCACGATCTTGATCGGCTGGAAAATGATCGGAACTCGGATTTAAAAATCGATCCTGAAATTTCAAGATCAGCTCAACCCTAAAAAACATACAATTATATGCTATAGCTTTACAAATTCACAACACATAACTGTTGTTTTCGGGTTCCTGAGCCCCACATCTGCAATTTGCACTCAAATAACAATCTCAGGGAAATAAATCTAAATGGGGTCCTACAATACAAAATGGGATATTCACCTTTCATCCATTCCCCCCAATCCCATGCACACATTGCGGAAAAATAAGCGCAATGGACATCCTACGATTACCAAAAGTGTTGCGGTATTGCAAATTGTAGAACTTCAATCAGACCTACGGGAACACTAGTGGTTTAATGGAAGCAAAAACTCCACAGAGGAAAAAACTGATTTATTGTAAAAAACTCTGTGAGGAAAAATCGTGGTGCATTGCTGCTACGTGGAGCCTTAGCCTCAAACATCAAGTAAAAGTGCTGCAACTGTCTACTTAACTTGTTAAAGGGGTATCCCACTTAAGAATTTTATGAAATATCCATAGGACACCCATCTCATTTATAATCCCATCCCAGCAGCCCATGGCCATCTTGATGCGGTGGCTCAGCATTATGGAAAAAGGCCAATTGCTGTGCGGTTTCCTCATTTCCCATTCACTACTACTGGAAGTTGCTGAGATATACCGCATCTGTATACTGTATGTTTGATGTAGACCAATGTCTGCTGTTGGCTATTTTTCACCATGTGCACGGGACACCCATCCTATAATATCCATATAACCCCCAAAAGAAGCCGTGGGGTGAAACGTACATTGATGCTTAGGGTTGGAGATTGTGGTTACCCTGCACCCTCCATGACTCTTCACTTTATTGTAAGTGTGACTAGTAGTCGTGTGGTCCAGTACTTAGTCTGACCTTTTGTATTGCATGTGAATATCCTTGTTGGTGCAACTCAGCAGTATCTATCTATCTATCTATCTATCTATCTCAACCAAAAGACAGCACTGGTTGCAGCAGTAGGTGCGAGCCTCTGGGTATGGTCCAGAGTCCCAATAAATATCTGAAAAGTCCAGGCAGCTCTCCAATAGTGTGAGACATGAGTTGGGTACTTTAATAACATTAATGTCTTGTCTCTGGGTTAATAAAGTACCCAACTCATTTTTCACTGTATTGGAGAGCTGCCTGGACTTTTTTGGATGAATGAACATATGACATTATTACACCCAATTTCACATTTGGTCTAATCTATCAAAACAGGCCTTATGGCCCATTGTAACTTTCTAGGTAGTCTAAAGAGTTAACGGGGTTGTCCAGATAAAAAAGAAAATTTTTTTTAGTCTAGCCCCAAAGCTTTAAGGAATTTTCCAGGCAGAATAAAAAAAATTTAAAAATTACACTAAACCTTTCCCTGGTGCTCTGTTACCCCCAATGTGGTCCAGTCCCCCTGGTCTGTTGTCTGCACACGCTATTGTGAAGGTTATAATCATGTAATGTATGAAAAACATTGTTATCCTTAAAGGCTGAATGCTAGATATAGTTGCTTATGTTTGAAACTGGTGTAATGTTATATGATACAAGTGCTTGGCTTGCTGCCAGAAGACATCTCCGCAAGGTTACCACGCAGGACCGGGAGTAGCTGGCTATATATGGAAATGCTTAAACTTTTTATGTTTGATTGACATGTCCCATACCAATCAGGAATGAATATGAAAACTTACATTGTTGTTATCTCCCTTCCTTACTCTGCTGCTATTTAAAGGGGCTCTATCACTGGGAAAGTCATTTTTAACTAATCACATGCTTGCATAGCCTTTAGAAAGACTATTCCACACCTAGCTTTAGTATGTAAATTGCCTCAGTGGTTTCTGAATAAGTCTGTTTTTATTCATATGCTAATGAGCTTCTAGCCAGCACAGGAAGTTCCCAGCAGCCTCCTCTCTTCTATTATCTCCTATGTGTGTGTGCAAACAGGAAGCTGCGTCATCAGCAGCAGCAGCAGTCTCCCATAGGAAACAATAGCAAAGAGCGTGCACGATATATCGTGCACCAGTCTAATTAGCATATAAATAAAAACGGACTTATTCAGAAACCACTGAGGCAATTTACATACCAGGTAGGTGTGGAATAGACTTTCTAAAGCCTATGCAAGGATGTGATTAGTTAAAAATGACTTTTCCCAGTGATAGAGCCCCTTTAACCCCACGTTGTTTTAATAAAAGTGCGTCAGTATTTCCTCTTTGGTTGAGAGATGAACTAATACCAACATTGTGTGTCTGGTGTCATTTCCTTACTGCTGGCACTCAGCCTAATTAATTAGTTACCCGGGATTATTGGTCAATTAGTCATAAACACGGCTTTGACCTTATCACTATTCAGACATTCGTGAAGGGCACATGATGCTACTACCTGTGACATCCCGGGGTCTCTTCACGTGACCATTGAGGCCAGTCAGCGGCTTCAGCGGAAGGGATCTCAGCTAGTGAGAAGCCAGAAGCCAGCCCAGCAAAAGGATCGGGCCCAAGTTGGGAGGACACTGGAGTAACGGGAACAGGTGAGGCCTATTATAGGCCTCTGGCCTATTCTAACAATGTTCATTTTGCCCGGACAACCCCTTTAAGCTTTAGGCTGAATTTCACGCGTGTGTTCGCCGTATTTACCAGCCTGACCTCCATGATGATAGGCGTCCCTTCCTCCCAGCAACATACTGTCTGGATAAGAATGATCGTCGGGGTATGACGGGTTGCAATGGGCAACAGAGATTTGTATCATTTGAGACAGTTTCCATCAATCCTAGACAACCTCTCCGATCGAACGCCGGGCCCTGATTGGTTGCTACGGGCAGTTTTTCCACCAGACACTTTTGATAAATGAGGCTTATTGTTCTACAAATAGATCCATCTCTGGATTAGTCACCAATACTTGGAATTCTGATTGAACAGATGAAAGCAATTTCTATGTTATATAAAAAGTACATGTATTTGCATTCGGCTGCTTGACATGAACAGGAACATTGAAGAGTAAGATAGTTGCTTAGTAACATTCGGTTTTCAAGGTGACATTTAAAACTTTCTTCTAAATTCATACAAAACATCTGCTATTTGTCAGACAAGACATTTCTCTTTAGAACGGAGCGACGCTAATAATGAATACTCTTACATAAAGCCAGGAAGAGTTACGTGAGCCTCTCTGCTAATGATACAATGCCAATCCCTGCAGCGGGTGGCTGTGCCAATTGCATTTCATTTTTAGAAAATGTCACTGGCAGCGCGCCAGGAAGGGCAGGCGAGGTATCGAAACTTCTAACTGCAAAACATATTTGAGAAAATAAACATTCGTATTATCCGTGTTTTTACAATATGTTGCCGAAAAATGTGCAGATTGGCTATGACAAAATTTGTGGGAACCCGAAATTATGCAACGGAGGAGGGAAAACCTACGACAGACGTGGGCGCTAGCTCCCGAGTGAGAGTCCTTTTCCTTCTGGAGAAGAGCTCATTTGCATATCTATTCCTATGGGACGCTAATGGATTATGGGCCAATTGTGTTACCCGCTTTTCACCAGGATACAGGGATCTGGATTTGCTACCAGGGTTGTTACATCCTTGGATGGTCCTAGTTTGGTGGCTACTAGAGATGAGCGAACACTGAAATGTCCGAGGTTCGAAATCCGATTCGAACAGCCGCACACTTTTCGGCTGTTCGAACGGATTTCGAACCCCATTATAGTCTATGGGGGGAAATGCTCATTTCAGGGGTAGGCAAAATTCGATAAAATTATATTTACCAAGTCCACGAGTGACGGTCGGGCTGGATTTCCCTTTAAGTCTTCTCCCGGTGCAGCGCCCCCGTGGCGTCTTCCAGCGGGAATTCACTCTGCCTAGGCATCGGGGCCTAGGCAGAGCCGACTGCGCATGCGTGGTCGGCTCTGCCCGGCCCGACGCCTGAGCAGAGCTGACTGCGCATGCGAGGGCATGCCCGCGCATGCGCAGTCAGCTCTGCCTAGGCTAGATGCCTAGGCAGAGTGAATTCCAGCCGGAAGACGCCGCGGGGACGCTGCACGGAGAAGACTTCTAAAGGTAAGAGAAGAACCAGCGTTGATTGGCAGACTGTATAACATTCTGCCAATCAACGCTGGTTCTGCATCGAACCTTAAACTTCGAACAGCTAGTAGTGTTAGATCGAGTACGAGTATCTCGAATACCGTAGTATTCGATCGAACACCTACTCGATCGAACACTACTTGCTCATCTCTAGTGGCTACTTATTAGGAGGGTCAGGACTTTGGTCCAGTGCTATGTAGACAAAGCAATAATGTGAACACAGGCTAAAATCATTAAAAAAACAGCCATTTTGTACACACTATATACCGTCAGTGATACAGGACTGGACTGATAGAGATACAGAATAAGAGACAGAATAAAATATATAGACCACAGAAGCGGGGTCGAGAACCGGAATTCAGGGCAGGACAACAGAACAAGTATCGGAGGTATTGCAGAAGCCCAAAGGGCACAGATAAACAGGTAATGAGAAGCCCAAAGTCTACAAGTAGTTATTATAGAAGCCCACAGGTAGCCCCAGTGATAGCTGATTTTTAGCTTATCTATAACATCACCCTAGGGGAACATAATACACAGTAGCGTAAGTAAAGTCTTGTGGGCCCCGGTGCAATCTTTTGTCCGGGGCCCCCTACTTCATCCCTACAGCAAATTCTTGATAGTGATGGTTATGGGTGCTAAGGAGTTTAATCCACCTTAGTGTGATTAGGGGAATCTGTGGGGCTCCTTGGCTTATGGGCCAGATGGAAGCGGCAATCTCAATACTGATGTCAGTGCTTATGGGCCCCCAAGGCTCCTGGGCCCCGATACGACTGTATTATCTGCACCCTCTCTACTTTATACTTTCTATTAATTCAGAATTACCTACTCTGCAGGAATTGTCCCCCTCCCCCCCAAGTCAAAAAATGGCTCTCCAAAATACTATATTGCAGGACAACTCCCATGAGGTGAGATATGAATATTCCCAAGCCTTCCGTAGGAATATTACTAGCTATGACCAGCCTCAATAGTCACATAGCAAAAGTCCCATTAACTGCAATACAGGGGCATTGCAGTCTATGAGACCTACAACTTCAAGCCCCCTAGAAGGTCTAATAAAATAGCGATTAAATTTAAAAAAAAAAATTCTAATCACCCCTTTTTTCACTAGATTTGTAATAAAAGTAAATGAATAAACCTAAACAAACTATACACCCCCATGATGATTTCCAGGGACTTTGCAGAAGGAAATTTGGTGTCAGAGGACCCATTATGTGATTTGCTATTGACAGCCAGCCACCATCGCCCTTGTTTGCAATGGTGTTGTGAACAAGAAATCTGGACTGCTGCACACTTAAACTGGAGCATCTATAGCAACTAATCCAGGTTCTATTTGGGATCTGACGATGGTTGGGTTCCAGTGTGAAGACCTCACAGTGAGCACTTCGTTCTTGCCTTGGCTGTGGAGTGACCCACTGCCCCAATTGCTGGTGTGATGATCTGGGGAGCCATCGCATGTGACAGTCGGTCACTCCTAGTAGTGATACAAGGGACTAACAGCTCAGTGATACGTACAGGACATCCTGCGACCACATATGTTGCCTGGCCTTTTCAGCACACAGCAAGGGTTTCCCAGGAATATCTCCAGCAGATTGTAGCATTTCCATGGCCTGCCTGATTGCGAGCATTTATGGGATCAGCCAGGACACCAGCTACAGCAGCCTACGAGTGTAGAGGAGCTAAAGGCCTAGCTGCAACATCTGTTGACAAATGAGCCGCAAGACACCATATGGAACCAATATGACGCCATACCCAACTATATGTCATCTTGTATACAGGCAAGAGGAAACCCAACAGAGCACTAGAGCCTCCATGCAATAGTACAGTGTACCCAATAACCTTCTCCTTTGACAGTAAATATTCACATAAATCATCCTTAAAGTCTCACTGAGAAAGTTCCATGGCGTTCCAACAACTCCTTCTTGGTGCGTTCTTTGTTTTGTTAACAAATTCATTTATTACTACATTTTGCACTTCAATGTGTTCAATACAAACACTACAGCTGGAATGGTCTTGCCATGTGGAAAAAAACCCATAAAAGTTCATCAAGAACAGGTAAAACCTTTAAAGGGATCCTATCAGTAAAAGTCATTCTTTTGTCCCTAAAACATAGGAATAGTCTTAGGAAAGTCTCTCACAGCACTGAGGGCGGGCCCCAGCACTCAAAAAGCACTAGGGACATCCCTAATTCTACAAGAGAACTCTCCAGTGCTGCCTCCATCTTCTTCAGGACGGCCTCTCCCTATGTCTTCTTCCGGCGGTGGCTTCAAACTTCTAAGTCTCGGGTCTAGGGCAAAGCCGACTGCGCATGCCTGCTGGCCACAAGAAAATGGCCCCTTACAATACCGAGGCCTAGAAGTTTGAAGCCAACCACTGGAAGAAGACACGAAGAAGACCCGATCCCGAAGAAGATGGAGGCAGTGCTGGAGAGTTCTCTCGCAGCATTGGGGACGCCCCCAGTGTTGTTTGAGCGGTGAGAAGCACCCCCAGTGCTGCGAGAGAACTCATTTGCATACTGACAAAAACCGGATTATATACCAAACAGCAGCCTGGAGAAGACATCTAAAGGTAGGAGACATACAGTATAGCCTTTCTTAAGGCTATTTCTACGTGATAGGGACAAAAAATTGACTTTTAATGATAGGATCCCTTTAAGATGTGAAACTGTATTCCCGCCACTCTTGCATGGCAGGTCTACACTCTGCCCCTATAACGAGGAAGAGAAAGTGCATGCTATATGTCGCTCGCTAGAATCTTCTGTACACAAATATTTGTCTAGATCAGGGGTGCTCACACTTTTTCAGCATGTGAGCTACTTTATTAGCTGACCAAAGCAAAAGATTTACTAGGGCGGGGCCGGGGCGGGCTTGTGGGTGGGATGGGCGTGTATGTGGGTGGGGCCAGGCGGATCGTGAGAGCAGGAGACAGCGGCGTTCTGTGGCCGCCCAGGGATCCCCGCTGTCTGCTTCTTCACAGCGCAGGCTGAGAGTTATCTCTGGACACTGGCAGGCTGGGGCTGCGTCAGCCCCGCCTGCCAGTGTCCGGAGATGACCCTCAGCCTGCACTGTGAACAAGCAGACACCGGGGATCCCTGCATCCCGCGATCGACCCATATGTCCTTTGCGATCTACCAGTAGATCGCGATCGACGTATTGGGCACCCCTGGTCTAGATCAAGAGCATTTGGAAACACGAGTATATATGTATTTATACAGTTGTAGCAATGTTAACCCAAACCTTCTGCAATTGAGTTAACTGCTGAAGCATGATATCTTATCAAAGACGATGACCAAAAAACAATAAAAAGCCATTTGAAAAACATTTTGACTTTTGATAGTTTTTTTTGGTTGTTTTCTGTGATAAGATATCACGTTGCAGCAGTTTAACCAATTGCAGACATTCTGGTTACCTCTGCTACATGTGTAAGAGTCCCAAAGGGTTAGAGGAGGGGGCAGATGACTGTAAGTGGATGAAGGTCAGAGACAGGTTAAAGACCGTTCAAGGGGTCAGGCAGAGGACAAGGGATGAAGGTCATTTGAAGTTTTCATAAAGCAAATAGTATAGGGAGGGGGCACATTCAGAAAGACAAGAGAAGCGCGCTTGTTTGGAGTCGCCTTATTGTGACACCCGTAACTTATTTTATATTTTCGTGTGTGGTGTCTTTTTTTGCGAGGTCTGATGCACTTTTTTATTTATACCATATTGGGGAATGTCTGATGATTTGACAGTTTTATTCAAATTTTTATGGACGTCAATACAGAATAAAAAAAAAGGGAAGGTTGGTTCTATTGATTTTTTTCCCGCAGCACCATTTGCTGTATGGGAAAAATATTTTTATGTTTGTACAACACCCGTTTTGGGACACGGGAATGTATAATAGGTTTGTTTGTTTTTATTTACTTATATTTCAAATCTAAGGAAAGGGGGGGTGATTCAATTTTTTTCTTGTATTTTTATATTTTTTAAAAATTTTATATTTATTTTTTTTTAACTATTTTATTAGCCTTCTAAGGGGCCTGAACCTGCAATCTTCTGACTGCAAGTCCCATGGACAACATGCAAAGCAGCTTTAAGAAAGCAAGAAGGACGACATGTACCGTTTACACATTTCAGAACGTAAAGTTCCTTAGTCATAGCCAATGGAAGCTTGAGTTCTGAAATGCGTGAGCGCTACATGTCGTTTTCATGCTTGCTCTCTTACGCTGATGAATTTGTCATTTTACATTACGCTACATTAAAAGCTACGTTTTAGGATCCCGGTCCGGTTTCTGTTTGCTGGACAGGTTCGGATTACTTTTGTGACATTGCAGTTTGTTAATCTCTAGCTGTAAGTGCAGAATCTCAAATGAAAAATAAACCTGGTGAAGTTATAAGAATCCATATGAATAATGCCAGAGGTTGCCAAATAATATCAGACCTCGAAAATAAAGTGATGATGTACAGAACGAGATAGATCTAATATTGAGCTTATAAAAAGCACCCAAATGATAAATTTTCATTACAACCATTAGTTGGACCTGAATTGGATTAACATCCATCTGCATTCCTTTCGTAGAATTCGCTTATGCCCATCTCCACCTCTATTCGGAGTTGATACAACTGGGTGCCACTAAATTTATAACCCAATGGATCCTTATTGTGCCCCATCAGGGCATGTCTTGATAGAGGGGTATCTCGGTCATGTACTATGTCGTTATAATGATCCCTCATTGCCGCCTGACTTCTCTTTTAGTCTTCCCCATTTGGGCGATCACATTGGGCTACATAAATGGCCGCTTTACTCTTACAACTTATAAACTACTTCACCGGATATACGCCATACAGTCACCACCACAATAATATCCTTTAAGTTTAGTAGATAACCAACTCATGCCCTCATGTGACATAACTCTGAACCTATCGGGTTTTTAGACTCCTCCCTCGGCTATAGGCTATATGAGGCTATATAGGCAAGATAAGGATGTTCTTCAAATCCTCATCTTATAGCAATAACCACCAATAATGTTGAACAATCCAGCCGACCTCCAACCTAGCCTCATCAAAGGTCCCACTTACATTGTCTCTGGTTTAGGATTGACAGCCAACAGGACCCTCCTATTACTTCTAACCTTTATTATGTATTTATTTTGGAGTTGCACATACAGATTTTCTTTCCATTTTGCATTTTTAAAGACCCAACATCCTCTGTCATAGCCATTGAGTATGAATGTACCTGAATGGGCCTCCCGTCAGGAGTAAGAACTTCTTCGGATAGCTCCATCATCTTTAAAGCCATTAGTGCAATGGGCTTGGCATGGCTTTTGCTCTTCCTGTGAAGTCCAGCTGCCACACAATATGCATCACCAATGGTCTCCACCTATTCCAAACAGAAAAGTATATTTCATCTGAATAACAAAGATTATCATGGCATAGGTT
Organism: Leptodactylus fuscus; assembly: GCF_031893055.1. Classification (NCBI taxonomy): domain Eukaryota; kingdom Metazoa; phylum Chordata; class Amphibia; order Anura; family Leptodactylidae; genus Leptodactylus; species Leptodactylus fuscus. The sequence goes on along the minus strand of NC_134266.1, from coordinate 256,619,989 downwards.
ATATCATATAGATGTACTATACATTTCAACTTGGCTGGACACTTCCACATGTGTGTTAAAAGATGATCTTTTTTTGTGATATGATATCACAAAGTGATAAGCTATGCTTTATGTATCAAAGACATCGTGTGAATGCACCCTAAAGGAGAGATTCCCACAACTCTAAGGGTGCATTCAGACTACGTAACGCCGGGCGTGTATGAGAGCCGTACACGCCGGCATTACGGCAGACTGCCGAACACTTCCCATTCACTTCAATGGGAGCGCTCGTAACAGCGGCGTTTACGAGCGCTCCCATTGAAGTGAATGGGAAGTGTTCGGCAGTCTGCCGTAATGCCGGCGTGTACGGCTCTCATACACGCCCGGCGTTACGTAGTCTGAATGCACCCTAAGGGTGCATTCACACTGAGTAAACGCTAGCTTATTTTGTAGAGTAAAATTACACTTGTAAATTTTGCTATCCCATTGACTTCAATGATATTTTTTTACAAGTGTAAAAAATACGCCTGTAAAATGTCATTGAAGTCAATGGGATAGCAAAATTTACAAGTGTAATTTTACTTTACAAAATAAGCTAGCGTTTACTCAGTGTGAATGCACCCTAGGGTGCATTCACACTGAGTAAACGCTAGCTTATTCTGAACGTAAAACACGTTCAGAATAAGCGGCGTCTAAAGCAGCTCCATTCATTTCTATGGGAGCGGGGATACGAGCGCTCCCCATAGAAATGAATGGGCTGCTTCTTTCACTCCGTGCAGTCCCATTGAAGTGAATGGGGAGTGCCGGCGTGTACGCTCCGGCATGAGCAGAGCTTGCCGTATACGCCGGCACTCCCCATTCACTTCAATGGGACTGCTCGGAGTGAAAGAAGCAGCCCATTCATTTCTATGGGAGCGCTCGTATCCCCGCTCCCATAGAAATGAATGGAGCTGCTTTAGACGCCGCTTATTCTGAACGTGTTTTACGTTCAGAATAAGCTAGCGTTTACTCAGTGTGAATTCACCCTAAGGCTGCATTCACACAGAGTAACGCCAGGCGCCATTTGTGTGTCTTTTACGGCCGTCATAAAACATTTACATAGAGTTCTATAGGAAAAGATGGCCGTCATTTACGGCCGTCATTGTAATGACGGCTGTAAATGACGGCAGTAAATTACGGACGTCTTTTCGTATAGAACTCTATGTAAACATTTTATGACGGCCGTAAAAGACACACAAATTACGCCTGGCGTTACTCTGTGTGAATGGAGCCTAAGGGACTGGTTTCCCACAATTTTAACCAAAAGGGTGGAGATTCTCTCTACCTACCTAACTAGGGAAGCTAGCTGCTAAAATAGTGTCTTGCACAGATATGCACATATAGCATTTGAGGCTAAAGCACCAGACAGCCCAAACCTGTCTCCTTAAATAGAGGGAAGGTGGGTCCGATCAGCCAGCCCAGGTGCCCAAGCCAGGCGCCGATAGGTTGACACCACTGTCAGTCAGCAGACCAACCACGCCCATCGGCTGCAAGGGAATTAACCCCATGCATGCTGGACTAAGCAGTTACACCGGAACAGGCTGCGACCCTGATACCTTGGCCGCACCTGCCGCACAGTCCTAACACAGATATTGTATTGAACTGGTTTCGTAAAAGATTGGTTAGATTGGAGTTTAGAGTGGTCACATATGTTCAGAGAGACTGACTTTTATAATGCATGTTAAGACCAGTATATCCATATCAAAAAGGTCCCACCTGGAGCCAACTGAAGGCAGCCAACATCTTATTTTAAGGTTACTACCATATGGAACAGTCTAAGGCAGTCTGTCAGCAGGAAAATCAGTATCAAAACTTTCATATTCTGCTCTATTATCATGAAAATCCGGATTTAGTTCTTATGCAAATTCACTGAAACGTGCTTTTGGAGAATTTCTTCTCCTGATGGGGCCATGCTCTCCCCTTAAGTATTATCACCACTAACCCTATCTGCACTTAGGGGTAGTTATCTGGACTTAAGAGTGAAGCCCCAGCAGAAGAATTGCCCCTAATATCCCTTTCAGCTAAGTTGCATAAGAATAGAACACTGATTTTCATGAAAATGGAGCTGCAAAGCAGAAAAAGCCTACAGGGTGCTGCTATTCATTTGATACCAGTTTTCTCGCTGTCTACCGCTAAATAATGTCACATATATACAGTATAGAGGACCGGCTTCGCACGGGTATATTACATGTTATGTTTGTGTAGTGGCCCCATAACAATTGTCCAATTTTGCACTGAAGTATTTTGTATGTGGTTTGTGTGTATGTCCATAAGCGTCATGTGATTATGTGTATCTCATTTTGAATGTCAGTGAAAAACCTGTGATTAGTTGTTATGGATACCTGGAGTAAAGCTGTATCTAATCCTTCCCCGTGTAGTACTGTGTTTAGATGCAAGTATCCAATCCTTGTTGGTGTGGTACTTTGTGCAGATGCACATATCTAATCCTCCCCATGTGATATTGTGTGAAGAGGCGCGTATCTAATCCTCCAGTAAGTGAAACTGTGTGTAGACGCGCGTATCTAATGACTCTGGCGTGTGGTACTGTGTGCAGATGCGCATATCTAATCCTCCCCCATGTGGAACTGTGTGCTGAGACGCGTATCTAATTCTCTGGCATGTGGTACTGTATGCAGAGGCCTGTATCTAATCCTCCCCTGTGTGGTATTGTGTGAAGAGGCGCGTATCTAATCCTACGGCGTGTGGAACTCTGTGTAGACGCGCGTGTCCAATCCCCCGGCATGTGGTACTGTGTGTAAACGCGCGTATCTAATCCTCCCCCGTGTGATACTGTGTGCTGAGACGTGTATCTAATTCTCTGGCTTGTGGTACTGTGTGCAGAGGCATGTATCTAATCCTCTAAAGTGTGATACTGTGTGCACACACGTATCTAATCCTCCCCTGTGTGGTACTGTGTGAAGAGGCGCGTATCTAATCCTACTGCATGTGGTACTGTGTTCAGACGCGTGTATCTAATTCTATGGCGTGTACAACTGTGTGCAGACGCGCGTATCTAATCCTCTGGAGTGTGGAACTGTGTGTAGATGTGTGTATCTAATCCTACGGCATGTGGTACTCTGTGCAGACGTGTGTATCTAATCCTATGGCGTGTACAACTGTGTGCAGACGCACGTATCTAATCTTCTGGAGTGTGGATCTGTGTGTAGACGCGCGTATCTAATTCTACGGCATGTGGTACTGTGTGCAGACGCGCGTATCTAATCCTCCCCATGTGGTACTGTGTGTAGACGTGCGTATCTAATCCTACGGCATGTGGTACTGTGTGCAGACGTGTGTATCTAATCCTATGGCGTGTACAACTGTGTGAAGACACGTGTATCTAATCCTCCCCTGTGTGGTATTGTGTGAAGAGGTGCGTATCTAATCCTACAGTGTGTGGAACTGTGTGTAGAAGCGTGTATCCAATCCCCCGGCATGTGGTACTGTGTGCAGACGTGCGTATATAATCCTATGGCGTGTGGTACTGTGTGTAGACGCGCGTATCTAATCCTCCCCCGTGTGATACTGTGTGCTGAGATGCATATCTAATTCTCTGGCTTGTGGTACTGTGTGCAGAGGCATGTATCTAATCCTCCAAAGTGTGGTACTGTGTGCACACACACATATCTAATCCTCCCCTGTGTGGTATTGTGTGAAGAGGCGCGTATCTAATCCTTCGGCGTGTGGAACTGTGTGTAGACGCGCGTATCTAATCCTACTGCATGTGGTACTGTGTGAAGACGCGTGTATCTAATCCTATGGCGTGTACAACTGTGTGAAGACACGTGTATCTAATCCTCCCCTGTGTGGTATTGTGTGAAGAGGTGCGTATCTAATCCTACAGTGTGTGGAACTGTGTGTAGACGCATGTATCCAATCCCCCAGCATGTGGTACTGTGTGCAGACGCGCATATATAATCCTATCGCATGTGGTACTGTGTTTAGACGTGCGTATCTAATCCTCCCCCATGTGGTACTGTGTGCTGAGATGCATATCTAATTCTCTGGCTTGTGGTACTGTGTGCAGAGGCATGTATCTAATCCTCCAAAGTGTGGTACTGTGTGCACACACACATATCTAATCCTCCCCTGTGTGGTATTGTGTGAAGAGGCGCGTATCTAATCCTTCGGCGTGTGGAACTGTGTGTAGACGCGCGTATCTAATCCTACTGCATGTGGTACTGTGTGAAGACGCGTGTATCTAATCCTATGGCGTGTACAACTGTGTGAAGACACGTGTATCTAATCCTCCCCTGTGTGGTATTGTGTGAAGAGGTGCGTATCTAATCCTACAGTGTGTGGAACTGTGTGTAGACGCATGTATCCAATCCCCCAGCATGTGGTACTGTGTGCAGACGCGCGTATATAATCCTATCGCATGTGGTACTGTGTTTAGACGTGCGTATCTAATCCTCCCCCATGTGGTACTGTGTGCTGAGATGCATATCTAATTCTCTGGCTTGTGGTACTGTGTGCAGAGGCATGTATCTAATCCTCCAAAGTGTGGTACTGTGTGCACACACACATATCTAATCCTCCCCTGTGTGGTATTGTGTGAAGAGGCGCGTATCTAATCCTTCGGCGTGTGGAACTGTGTGTAGACGCGCGTATCTAATCCTACTGCATGTGGTACTGTGTGAAGACGCGTGTATCTAATCCTATGGCGTGTACAACTGTGTGAAGACACGTGTGTCTAATCCTCCCCTGTGTGGTATTGTGTGAAGAGGTGCGTATCTAATCCTACAGTGTGTGGAACTGTGTGTAGACGCATGTATCCAATCCCCCAGCATGTGGTACTGTGTGCAGACGCGCGTATATAATCCTATCGCATGTGGTACTGTGTTTAGACGTGCGTATCTAATCCTCCCCCATGTGGTACTGTGTGCTGAGACGCGTATCTAATTCTCTGGCTTGTGGTACTGTGTGCAGAGGCATGTATCTAATCCTCCAAAGTGTGGTACTGTGTGCACACACACGTATCTAATCTTCCCCTGTGTGGTATTGTGTGAAGAGGCGCGTATCTAATCCTTCGGCGTGTGGAACTGTGTGTAGACGCATGTATCTAATCCTACTGCATGTGGTACTGTGTGAAGACGCGTGTATCTAATCCTATGGCATGTACAACTGTGTGCAGACGCGCGTATCTAATCCTAAGGCATGTGGTACTCTGTGCAGATGCGTGTATCTAATCCTATGGCGTGTACAAATGTGTGCAGACGCGCGTATCTAATCCTCTGGAGTGTGGAACTGTGTGTAGATGCCTGTATCTAATCCTTCGGTATGTGGAACCGTGTGCAGACGTACGTATCAAATCCTTCAGTGTGTGGAACTGTGTGCAGTAGCGCGTATTTAATTCTCTGGTTTGTGGGACTGTGTGCAGACCCGTGTATCTAATCCTCTGGCGTGTGATACTGTGTGCTGATCTGTGTATCTAATCCTCTGATGCGTGTATCTCAGTTTGGATATCAGTGTTGTATTGTGCATGTGGAGTGACCGTGTGTATTGCAGTTGGAATATGAGTGAAAGACTTGCAGGTTTGTATTGGCTAAGGGGGGGGGGGGGCACTGTGTTTGAAATGCTGTATCTCAGCAACGGTACGTCCGAGCGAGTTGGAGTCTCATCTTAAACCTTCCCGGATACCTGAAGTATGTCTGTACCAAATTTGGTGAAGATCGGTCCAGCCGTTTGGTTCGCATTAGAGCACAGACAGACAGACAGACAGACAGACAGACAGAAATTCATTTTTATAATATAGGGAGATATACAATTTTATGTTACAAAGAACAGATATAAGTTATGTAGTGAACAGTTCCCTGAATTGCAGTTTTGGAGGTTGTACAGACAGTGTCACCTCCTCATGGGCACCTAATAGAAGACTGTGACACTTTCACAGGGATCATGTGAAAAAGAGCAGATCTGGAGCTCCAACCCTACAAATAGATATAATATTATTCTGCTCAGCATTGTGGACCTAAAACAAAATCATCTACTACTCAGACATAAGGTTCAGTTAGGAATGACCCTAATACCAAAAGGACATGGAAAATGAATTCAGACTATTGGTATATACAGTCCTATGAAAAAGTTTGGGCACCCCTATTAATCTTAATCATTTTTTGTTCTAAATATTTTGGTGTTTGCAACAGCCATTTCAGTTTGATATATCTAATAACTGATGGACACAGTAATATTTCAGGATTGAAATGAGGTTTATTGTACTAACAGAAAATGTGTAATATGCATTAAACCAAAATTTGACCGGTGCAAAAGTATGGGCACCCTTATCATTTTATTGATTTGAATTCCCCTAACTACTTTTTACTGACTTACTGAAGCACAAAATTGGTTTTGTAACCTCAGTGAGCTTTGAACTTCATAGCCAGATGTATCCAATCATAAGAAAAGGTATTTAAGGTGGCCAATTGCAAGTTGATCTCCTATTTGAATCTCCTCTGAAGAGTGGCATCATGGGCTACTCAAAACAACTCTCAAATGATCTGAAAACAAAGATTGTTCAACATAGTTGTTCAGGGGAAGGATACAAAAAGTTGTCTCAGAGATTTAACCTGTCAGTTTCCACTGTGAGGAACATAGTAAGGAAATGGAAGACCACAGGGACAGTTCTTGTTAAGCCCAGAAGTGGCAGGCCAAGAAAAATATCAGAAAGGCAGAGAAGAAGAATGGTGAGAACAGTCAAGGACAATCCACAGACCACCTCCAAAGAGCTGCAGCATCATCTTGCTGCAGATGGTGTCACTGTGCATCGGTCAACAATACAGCGCACTTTGCACAAATAGAAGCTGTATGGGAGAGTGATGAGAAAGAAGCCGATTCTGCACGTACGCCACAATTAGAGTTGCCTGAGGTATGAAAAAGCACATTTGGACAAGGCAGCTTCATTTTGGAAACAAAAATTGAGTTGTTTGGTTATAAAAAAAGGCGTCATGCATGGCGTCCAAAAAGAAACAGCATTCCAAGAAAAACACATGCTACCCACTGTAAAATTTGGTGGAGGTTCCATCATGCTTTGGGGCTGTGTGGCCAATGCCGGTACCGGGAATCTTGTTAAAGTTGAGGGTCGCATGGATTCCACTCAGTATCAGCAGATTCTTGAGAATAATGTTCAAGAATCAGTGACGAAGTTGAAGTTACGCCGGGGATGGATATTTCAGCAAGACAATGATCCAAAACACCGCTCCAAATCCTCAGGCATTCATGCAGAGGAACAATTACAATGTTCTGGAATGGCCATCCCAGTCCCCAGACCTGAATATCATTGAACATCTGTGGGATGATTTGAAGCGGGCTGTCCATGCTCGGCGACCATCTAACTTAACTGAACTTGAATTGTTTGTCCAAAATACCTTTATCCAGGATCCAGGAACTGATTAAAAGCTACAGGAAGCGACTAGAGGCTGTTATCTTTGCAAAAGGAGGATCTACTAAATATTAATGTCACTTTTCTGTTGAGGTGCCCATACTTTTGCACCGGTCAAATTTTGGTTTAATGCATATTGCACATTTTCTGTTAGTACAATAAACCTCATTTCAATCCTGAAATATTACTGTGTCCATCAGTTATTAGATATATCAAACTGAAATGGCTGTTATAAACACCAAAATATTTAGAACTAAAAATGATTAAGATTAATAGGGGTGCCCAAACTTTTTCATAGGACTGTATGATTGTTACAATGAAGCGCCATGTTTACCATGATTGTGTGCATTATCCCTTCTCAGAGGAATAATGTATTGTGTTGTAACATCCATGCATTATACATTTTGTCTACATAATCTCTTTACTGTGACATCACTGTGTGCATTATCTCTGTACTGTGACATCACTGTGTGTATTATCCCTGTACTGTGACATCACTGTGTGTATTATCTCTGTACTGTGACATCACTGTGTGTATTATCTCTGTACTGTGACATCACTGTGTGTATTATCTCTGTACTGTGACATCACTGTGTGTATTATCTCTGTACTGTGACATCACTGTGTGTATTATCCCTGTACTGTGACATCACTGTGTGTATTATCTCTGTACTGTGACATCACTGTGTGTATTATCCCTGTACTGTGACATCACTGTGTGTATTGTCCCTGTACTGTGACATCACTGTGTGTATTATCCCTGTACTGTGACATCACTGTGTGTATTATCCTTGTACTGTGACATCACTGTGTGTATTATCCCTGTACTGTGACATCACTGTGTGTATTATCCTTGTACTGTGACATCACTGTGTGTATTATCCCTGTACTGTGACATCACTGTGTGTATTATCCCTGTACTGTGACATCACTGTGTGTATTATCTCTGTACTGTGACATCACTGTGTATATTATCCCTGTACTGTGACAACACTGTGTGTATTATCCCTGTACTGTGATATCACTGTGTGTATTATCCTGTACTGTGACATCACTGTGTGTATTATCCCTGTACTGTGACATCACTGTGTGTATTGTCCCTGTACTGTGACATCACTGTGTGTATTATCCCTGTACTGTGACATCACTGTGTGTATTATCCTTGTACTGTGACATCACTGTGTGTATTATCCTTGTACTGTGACATCACTGTGTGTATTATCCCTGTACTGTGACATCACTGTGTGTATTATCCCTGTACTGTGACATCACTGTGTGTATTATCTCTGTACTGTGACATCACTGTGTGTATTATCTCCTGTACTGTGACATCACTGTGTGTATTATCCCTGTACTGTGACATCACTGCGTGTATCATCTCTGTACTGTGACATCACTGCGTGTATTATCCCTGTACTGTGACATCACTGTGTGTATTATCCCTGTACTGTGACATCACTGTGTGTATTATCCCTGTACTGTGACATCACTGCGTGTATTATCCCTGTACTGTGACATCACTGCGTGTATCATCTCTGTACTGTGACATCACTGCGTGTATTATCCCTGTACTGTGACATCACTGCGTGTATCATCTCTGTACTGTGACATCACTGTGTGTATTATCCCTGTACTGTGACATCACTGTGTGTATTATCCCTGTACTGTGACATCACTGTGTGTATTATCCCTGTACTGTGACATCACTGTGTGTATTATCCCTGTACTGTGACATCACTGTGTGTATTATCCCTGTACTATGACATCACTGTATGTATTACCCCTGTACTGTGACACCACTGTGTATATTATCCCTGTACTGTGACATCACTGTGTGTATTATCTCTGTACTGTGACATCAATGTGTGGATTGTTCCTGTATTGTGACATCACTACGTACATTATGCCTGTACTGTGACACCACTATGTATATTATTATTACAACACTGTAACATCATTATTGTGAGCTTGATAGAATAGTGAAAAAAAGTAATCACTAGTCACCATTCCACTATTAGTTTGCAATAAAACCATACCTGCCTAACTACCGCCACCACCTGTGTAACAAAATAGTTATCAGAGGGGACGTTATTGGTGTCACAAACAGCTAACGGCAATGATCTTCACTAAACGTTACCCCAGCTATAGCCCAAGCTTGCAAAGATGGCTTGCAGATTTTACTTACTACTAATCCCCAGAATCACTCTAGAGAGGTGTGACTTAGACAGAGGTTCTGCCTAACAATAATAGTCACAAGAAGTGTTAGTGGTATCTGAAACTAAAAGTAACAGGAAGTGACATGAACACAGGGGTTGTGCCTAATACACAGTCACAGGAAGTGATGTAGGCACAGGGGGTGGTGCCTAATACTAACAGTTCAGAAAAGGGGCAACACGGTGGCTCAGTGGTTAGCACTGTAGCCTTGCAGCGCTGGAGTCCTGGGTTCAAATCTTGCCAGGAACTATATCTGCAAGGAGTTTGTATGTTCTCCCCTTGTTTGTGTGGATTTCCTCCCATTCTACAAAGACACACTGATAGGGAAAAATATGTACATTGTGATTCCTATATGGGGCTCACAATCTACATAAAAAGAGATAATATTTCATTTTTTTAACTAAACTAAAACCTTTGCATGATATTTTGGGCTGCTGTATAACACCCCATGGCACGAAATGTTTTCTGAGCTAATAAAACATAACTGGTATTAAGGGCAGATGGATACGAGAACAAAAATATTTGTAAACAAGGGAACACAATGTATCAGCAGGTGTAGAAACAGACGCAATCTAAAGATAAAACGAAACGTGGTTCTTATTCAAGCCATCATTGGAGGCGTTTAACCCCATCTCAGCGCCGCGCCTCAGTACGAGGCTGCAGAACAGAACACAATCTTTATGAAGTCGATCATTTCTTTGTTTGTTTTCCGTGGATTGCATTAAGAAGGTAATAGTGTCATTTCCTGCAGAAGGACAATGTAGCAGAGCTGTGATGGTGGATCAACTGGAAGGCTCTGCCATTACTGGGGTGGACACAAGAAGGAGGTGCATGGCCCTTTCTGCAGGCACATCTGCCACCTATATCTTCTCATATTTGATGGCCCAAGTAGTAAGTTCTGAGCAAAGGACCAAGAGATTCCTCTAGTCCTTGAAGAAGTAAGGAAGTGCCAAGAGCAGTGAGAACGAGCTAGAGCCCTAACTGGCCTGGAGATTAACCAGCCAGTCCAGACTGCGCCCAAGTAAAAGACTTGAGGAAGAAGAAGATTGCTCCTGTAACTGATCAGTGCAATGACCTAGCCTGGTCCGCAGGCTAGACTGGGCACCCTGTTCACCTACACCCCGCAGTGGGTATAGAGACATTTTTAGGACTTTTTTTGAGAGAAAGTGCTACAAAGAAAAGCAAAGACAGCCTTAGGGATTTGGGTTTGGGAGAAAATCGCAGCGTTTTACAGTGAGGGCAAAGTGGATGGGATTCTAACGAATCCCATGCCCATGTTGCGGTAAAAACCGCGCTGTGGACACACGTGCATGTCAATTCTACCTATGGAAATGCTGGCGGTATAATTGCAACTGGCAACTTTCTGTCTAAAGCGCTGCAGGAAGAACCGCGATTCGTGGTCACTGCAGTTTTTCCTGCAGCGCTTTTTTGCTGCACATGGGGCCTTAGCAAGGAAGTACTGGCAATGGGTGTACTCAGCCTCAACTCACAGTGGTAAGCACTGCAGGAAATTCCATACATTGATGCTCTTTTGCTGTGTTCTATCTCAAGTAAAGTTACAAGTTACCGTGTTCTTGCAAACCGCGTGTCTCCTGAGTCTTATTATCATGACCAACATGGGCACTCCAATTCCCATTAGGCTGAGGAAGGCTGACCTCAACTTGGATGTGCTTGGAAGAAACCACTATCACCACCATCAGGTACCCTGCAGGCCCCCTCAGCAGTGCACCAGCCCAGGAGGAGAGTTGGAGGGATTATAATTCATAGCTGATGTGACAAGCTCAAGTATTGTCATTCACAGCCTTTGGGTAGTCGATTCGGGGCCTCCAGACTGAGGGATGCTTTATGCAGCGGCTCTCTGATGGTGCTGATAGGAGAAGGCAAAGTGGGGCCAGTGAGGAGGAGGAGCAGAGATCTAGGACAATGAAGGGGTTCACAAGAACATTTTTGGTGCAATATGACAGAATAGGGATCATTGATAACATTCCAGCTAGTTTCGAGCACTAAAGGTGTAGTAGTAACATATATGGTTGTCTAAGGCAGTGAAAGGGGTTTACAAAAAGTGCATAATGGCCACATCCCATCTCGGATTGTGAAAGGGTTAGGCCTTGTTCACATCTGCGTTGGAAATCCGTTCGGGGTAGTCCACATGGAGCCACCCGAACAGACTACCGAACGCAATGGCAAGCAGTGTACAGTGAAAGGACATGGACTCCATAGACTATAATGGGGTCCATGTGCTCTCTGCATGGTCTCCGCACGGAACATGCAGACACAAAAGTAGTTCATGATCTACTTTCCTATCCACATGACTTGTGCGGAGACCGTGCAGAAAGCACACGGACCCCATTATAGTCTATGGGGTCCTTGTGCGTTCCAATGCATTCAGTAGTCCATTCGGAGGGGTCCCCATGCGGACTCCCCTAAACAGATTACCAATGCAGATGTGAATGAGGCCTTAATGGTGACATCCCTAATAGTTTCAATCAGTGAAGGTATAATAGTAACCTCTAAGGTCCTGAAAGGGGTTAATGATAATATCCCTAGTGGTCTATGGCAGTAATGTTAACACCTCCGGTAGTCTAGGGTTGCAAAAAGGTTAAAGATAGCCCATCACTTTTAGATTGGCAAGGGTCCAACTGTTTGGACACCCCCATATCAGCTGTTTCCTATTACATGCTGGGCGCCGCGCCGCGCATTCGCTGTACTTTTAGATTTGAATAGGACATTGCTCAGTACCCATATCTTGTGCTGCTAAAAGTATAACAACTGAGAAGCGCTTGGCATGTGAACAATGCCGGGATCTGCACGCTCCAAACAGCTAATCTAAGGGTCGTGACAGTCAGACCCACGCCAATCTAAAATTAATGATTTATCTTTAACCCCTTCTTACATAGCCAGTTCACCTTTTGGAGTTTTGATTTTTTTTCACCCCTACCTTCCAAAAGCCTGTATATTTTTCCATGCACAGAAGTATATGAGGGCTTATTTTTTGTATGACATTGTATTTCAGTATTGCGCCATGTAATGTCCTGTGCAGTGCAAGCAGTACTTAGTGGAAACCACATGAACCCCATTATAGTTTATGGGGTCCACGGGTTTCCTTTAGGTAACCGCTTTTTAATCCGTATAGGTTTCTGTTCGGAGGGGTCCCCAAGGGGTCCCCAAGATGTGAAACAGGCCTTAAGATATGGCGGTAGTATAAATATTTACAAATACAAGTGCGTTTATTAACCCTTCGATACACCAGAGCAATGGTTTGCATCATTTGTGCTCTCACTAATGGTCTCCACTGTCATGAACAAAGCCTCGCTGCTTGCATAACGCTTATACGTGAGCATGATGATATACAACGTGGGCTAGGGATATAGAATTATAAGCTAGACCAAACAACAAGTCAACCATTAAAGTCATATTTCATACTTTGCCTAACTTGATATAGGTTCTCACAGCGCAGCCGACCAAGAACAAGCCAAGTAAATCCCAGGAAACTCGGAATGAATGAGAAAGTAGAAGATAACGCTACGGAGCCAACGGGGGAAAAAAAATCATTTATTTGTAAAATTAAGACTTCAGTGATCAGATAGGAAAACACAGACCAGTAACCCATAAAATGAAGTCCAGCTCTGTCGGAGTTTAATGAGGTTTATACCAGAAGCGCAACACTGGATTGTTATCAATAAAGTGGCCATGGAGAAAACTTAAAGGAACGGAGCAGACAAAACTAATACATTGGGGGGTGAATGAAGCTAACTAATTCAGACTGATACGTTACTTTTATCAAGCCATGGTTTTGGAAATCGCAGCAAACCGCATTGCCAGAGGTTTCCCGATAGGTATGATTAAAGCAGAAAGTGCTCCGAGGAAACCTCTGCGGAATTTCTATGAAAAGAACTGCAGGAAAAATCACTTTCCTTTGCCACTGTGTTTTTTTCCTCAGTGCTTTTTGGCTGCAGCCCACTATGTGGGGTATTAGCCTTAGGGGAAAGTCATATCTTCCTTAGAAAGATCACAAACCGGTTTGATCACCTAAAATCTGTCCAGCATGAAACATCAAATATTATGGGGGAGGAGGGAGATGCAACCGCAGTAAGATTGTAAATTGTAAGAAGAGATCATGTTAAAGTTCCTCAGCCTGTGTGTAAAACTCCTGCTGTGAGAGGGGAGAGGGAGCAGCAGTCAGACATCTGACTAGCAGAGCGCACAAAAGCATAACCCCATTTTAGTAGCTTTGGAAGCTATGACAACACAGGATCACTAGCAAATCTTTAATAGATTGCCATATATATTAATACATCTGGTTGGTGGGAAGAATATGCAAATCTGACTTCCATGATGTAATTAGGATGTCAGTGCCTCAAGTATGCACACCAATAGAGGGCGCTGACTGAGAATGTGCAAGTCTAACTTCCATGATGTAATTAGGAAGACAGAGTCTCAGTCAAACACACCTATAGAGGGCGCTCCCTTTAACATCATGCCGACCTTCTCAGAGGCCTTTGTTTGCAATGATGTTGGGATTATATCAGATACAGTTTTCTCAGCCAAGGACAGCTGTTTCGATGTATTTGCATCTCATCAGCTTGGCGTAGAGAGGACTGATCTGGTTGGTCATAAATTAAAGTGGTTTTTTCGAAAAAGGTCTGGTAATGCTATTAATGGGTTAATAAATGCCACCAAATATCTTTAGCAGTGTTTTGAGTGTTTTCTGGGGTTCTCAGTGAGCTCATTGAATCCTCTGCATTTGTTTACAACCATAACTTCCTCTTCTATGTTTCCTACAAGTTCCAGAATGCCTCACTTCTCCTCCCTCTCACACTCTGTGACCCCCTCCCTTTCTAAACACTCCCCCTCCCTTATTCCCTAGTTAGACCGCCCACTTCACTGCCAGCAACCATCTTCGTGTCATTGCCAGGCAGCTTGCGCATGCGCAATAGTCCACAATCACTCGGGAAGTCTATTGTGCATACCTGAGGTGAATAATTACTGTACGCACTTGTTAGGAGGGAGGTAGGAAGGAAGGTAAGTATGACGGGGAGGGGTGTAGTGACGGGAGTGGACAGGAAGTGAGGGGAGGGGAGGGCTGTTGACAGGAGGAAAGAGATGGAAGCGGCGAGACGGAGCGTCACTGGACACTATGAAGATGTACCTTGGGTAGCCACTTGACCAACCCAACGATAATATTTTATATTAAAATGTTTAACCCATTAACTCCGAATGAATGTACAGTCCTATGAAAAAGTTTGGGCACCCCTACTAATCTTAATCATTTTTTGTTCTAAATATTTTGGAGTTTGCAACAGCTATTTCAGTTTGATATATCTAATAACTGATGGACACAGTAATATTTCAGGATTGAAATGAGGTTTATTGTACTAACAGAAAATGTGCAATATGCATTAAACCAAAATTTGACCGGTGCAAAAATATGGGCACCTCAACAGAAAAGTGACATTAATATTTAGTAGATCCTCCTTTTGCAAAGATAACAGCCTCTAGTCGCTTCCTGTAGATTTTAATCAGTTCCTGGATCCTGGATAAAGGTATTTTGGACAAACAATTTAAGTTCAGTTAAGTTAAATGGTCGCCGAGCATGGACAGCCCGCTTCAAATCATCCCACAGATGTTCAATGATATTCAGGTCTGGGGACTGGGATGGCCATTCCAGAACATTGTAATTGTTCCTCTGCATGAATGCCTGAGGATTTGGAGCGGTGTTTTGGATCATTGTCTTGCTGAAATATCCATCCCCGGCGTAACTTCAACTTCGTCACTGATTCTTGAACATTATTCTCAAGAATCTGCTGATACTGAGTGGAATCCATGCAACCCTCAACTTTAACAAGATTCCCGATGCCGGCATTGGCCACACAGCCCCAAAGCATGATGGAACCTCCACCAAATTTTACAGTGGGTAGCATGTGTTTTTCTTGGAATGCTGTTTCTTTTTGGACGCCATGCATAACGCCTTTTTTTTATAACCAAACAACTCAATTTTTGTTTCCAAAATGAAGCTGCCTTGTCCAAATGTGCTTTTTCATACCTCAGGCAACTCTATTTGTGGCGTACGTGCAGAAATGGCTTCTTTCTCATCACTCTCCCATACAGCTTCTATTTGTGCAAAGTGCGCTGTATAGTTGACCGATGCACAGTGACACCATCTGCAGCAAGATGATGCTGCAGCTCTTTGGAGGTGGTCTGTGGATTGTCCTTGACTGTTCTCACCATTCTTCTTCTCTGCCTTTCTGATATTTTTCTTGGCCTGCCACTTCTGGGCTTAACAAGAACTGTCCCTGTGGTCTTCCATTTCCTTACTATGTTCCTCACAGTGGAAACTGACAGGTTAAATCTCTGAGACAACTTTTTGTATGCTTCCCCTGAACAACTATGTTGAACAATCTTTGTTTTCAGATCATTTGAGAGTTGTTTTGAGTAGCCCATGATGCCACTCTTCAGAGGAGATTCAAATAGGAGAACAACTTGCAATTGGCCACCTTAAATACCTTTTCTTATGATTGGATACATCTGGTTATGAAGGTCAAAGCTCACTGAGGTTACAAAACCAATTTTGTGCTTCAGTAAGTCAGTAAAAAGTAGTTAGGGGAATTCAAATCAATAAAATGATAAGGGTGCCCATACTTTCGCACCGGTCAAATTTTGGTTTAATGCATATTGCACATTTTCTGTTAGTACAATAAACCTCATTTCAATCCTGAAATATTACTGTGTCCATCAGTTATTAGATATATCAAACTGAAATGGCTGTTGCAAACACCAAAATATTTAGAACAAAAAATGATTAAGATTAATAGGGGTGCCCAAACTTTTTCATAGGACTGTATCTGTATATCCTTAGCAAATTATCAGCAGCGGATACGGGGACCGGGCTGTTGGTAACAACCATCACCCCAATGAGAATATAGGGATTTATTACTGTCCCTGTCTTCCTAATTGTCATATACCCAGATGTCAATACAGCTATGGAAGCCATCATGATGTGGCTTACTCCCGGTGGTCATGTGATCCGCCAGGGGCCAGGAACTTTAGGTGCTGCAAAATATGTGAAAAAAATAAATAATGCAAAAATTACAGTATATGTATTTAGACTTAAAAAAAGGATATATATTAGAGATGAGCGAACACTAAAATGTTCGAGGTTCGAAATTCGATTCGAACAGCCGCTCACTGTTCGAGTGTTCGAATGGGTTTCGAACCCCATTATAGTCTATGGGGAACATAAACTCGTTAAGGGGGAAACCCAAATTCGTGTCTGGAGGGTCACCAAGTCCACTATGACACCCCAGGAAATGATACCAACACCCTGGAATGACACTGGGACAGCAGGGGAAGCATGTCTGGGGGCATAAAAGTCACTTTATTTCATGGAAATCCCTGTCAGTTTGCGATTTTCGCAAGCTAACTTTTCCCCATAGAAATGCATTGGCCAGTGCTGATTGGCCAGAGTACGGAACTCGACCAATCAGCGCTGGCTCTGCTGGAGGAGGCGGAGTCTAAGATAGCTCCACACCAGTCTCCATTCAGGTCCGACCTTAGACTCCGCCTCCTCCGGCAGAGCCAGCGCTGATTGGCCGAAGGCTGGCCAATGCATTCCTATGCGAATGCAGACTTAGCAGTGCTGAGTCAGTTTTGCTCAACTACACATCTGATGCACACTCGGCACTGCTACATCAGATGTAGCAATCTGATGTAGCAGAGCCGAGGGTGCACTAGAACCCCTGTGCAAACTCAGTTCACGCTAATAGAATGCATTGGCCAGCGCTGATTGGCCAATGCATTCTATTAGCCCGATGAAGTAGAGCTGAATGTGTGTGCTAAGCACACACATTCAGCACTGCTTCATCAAGCCAATACAATGCATTAGCCAGTGCTGATTGGCCAGAGTACGGAATTCGGCCAATCAGCGCTGGCTCTGCTGGAGGAGGCGGAGTCTAAGATCGCTCCACACCAGTCTCCATTCAGGTCCGACCTTAGACTCCGCCTCCTCCGGCAGAGCCAGCGCTGATTGGCCGAAGGCTGGCCAATGCATTCCTATGCGAATGCAGACTTAGCAGTGCTGAGTCAGTTTTGCTCAACTACACATCTGATGCACACTCGGCACTGCTACATCAGATGTAGCAATCTGATGTAGCAGAGCCGAGGGTGCACTAGAACCCCTGTGCAAACTCAGTTCACGCTAATAGAATGCATTGGCCAGCGCTGATTGGCCAATGCATTCTATTAGCCCGATGAAGTAGAGCTGAATGTGTGTGCTAAGCACACACATTCAGCACTGCTTCATCAAGCCAATACAATGCATTAGCCAGTGCTGATTGGCCAGAGTACGGAATTCGGCCAATCAGCGCTGGCTCTGCTGGAGGAGGCGGAGTCTAAGGTCGGACCTGAATGGAGACTGGTGTGGAGCGATCTTAGACTCCGCCTCCTCCAGCAGAGCCAGCGCTGATTGGCCGAATTCCGTACTCTGGCCAATCAGCACTGGCTAATGCATTGTATTGGCGTGATGAAGCAGTGCTGAATGTGTGTGCTTAGCACACACATTCAGCTCTACTTCATCGGGCTAATAGAATGCATTGGCCAGCGCTGATTGGCCGAATTCCGTACTCTGGCCAATCAGTGCTGGCCAATGCATTCTATTAGCTTGATGAAGCAGAGTGTGCACAAGGGTTCAAGCGCACCCTCGGCTCTGATGTAGCAGAGCCGAGGCTGCACAAGGGTTCAAGCGCACCCTCGGCTCTGATGTAGGAGAGCCGAGGGTGCACTTGAACCCTTGTGCAGCCTCGGCTCTGCTACATCAGAGCCGAGGGTGCGCTTGAACCCTTGTGCACACTCTGCTTCATCAAGCTAATAGAATGCATTGGCCAGCGCTGATTGGCCAGAGTACGGAATTCGGCCAATCAGCGCTGGCCAATGCATCCCTATGGGAAAAAGTTTATCTCACAAAAATCACAATTACACACCCGATAGAGCCCCAAAAAGTTATTTTTAATAACATTCCCCCCTAAATAAAGGTTATCCCTAGCTATCCCTGCCTGTACAGCTATCCCTGTCTCATAGTCACAAAGTTCACATTCTCATATGACCCGGATTTGAAATCCACTATTCGTCTAAAATGGAGGTCACCTGATTTCGGCAGCCAATGACTTTTTCCAATTTTTTTCAATGCCCCCGGTGTCGTAGTTCCTGTCCCACCTCCCCTGCGCTGTTATTGGTGCAAAAAAGGCGCCAGGGAAGGTGGGAGGGGAATCGAATTTTGGCGCACTTTACCACGTGGTGTTCGATTCGATTCGAACATGGCGAACACCCTGATATCCGATCGAACATGTGTTCGATAGAACACTGTTCGCTCATCTCTAATATATATTACAATTATTTTTTTCCAAAATGGCAGAGCTTGAAGGATTTGATGATCCCCTTTAAATGGACGTGATACAGGATGCGTACCCTGTGATAACATCATTCTCTTTTATCTGAAGTGGTTGTGTAATGTGTCATTGGAAGAATGGCTTTAACAAATTCTTTCTGTTCCCATGGCAAAATGCATTAAAATAGACTGAGATATCATGATGAGTCAATTTTGATTTTCTTCCTCTTTTCCATCTAGATTTTTAATATTTTTGCATAGAAGATGATAAATGTGAACTTCTTTATCGACCAGGAGAGAAAGCAATGGGGGAGGTTTAGGTTGTCCGTACAAATGAATGTTGACTAAACTCGCTGATTTTGGTGGGAACAGCCAACTATTTCATGTGTAAGGGGGTGCCCTGAGTCTCACCATTCTTGTTGTAATAAAAGAGCTCCTAGGAGGGGTATTTGTAGGTTGCAAAAATGTCTAGGAGAGGTTTCTTCCCACACCCTATTGAAAACATATTCAAGCTTAACAAGCTTGTATATGGCATGTTGAAAGGAATTGATTTTAGTCTAATGAATAGGGTTGAGCGATCGTGTTTGGAAAAGATCGGATTCCGATCGGCGATCGAGAAAATTTCATGATTGCGATCGGAATTCCGAACACAATCTTTTTAGGTGGGATCGAGATCGGTGATTATTTCCCACAATGCTTTGCTTAGCCTTCACACTGAGTATACGCTCTGCTCATTCTCAGTGGAGTGTATACTCAGTGTGAAGGCTCCGCTGTGGTTCCATAGGAATGAATGGAAGCAGCCAGCACACAGCCTTAACCCCCTGCGCGCCAGCTGCCTCCATTCATTCTAAAGGGGAAACTAAACTAACATCTCTAGTAGCTACTTACCTCCAGAGATGGCTGCTCCGGTGCCCAGTGTTCTCCTTCTTCGCCTTGCTGCCACTCCATGCTGGTCTTCTCACCTCGCTGCCGCCGCCTCCCAGGTTAGTGTTTAAAGAGCTAGGAAGGCGGGGCTTGTGGCTTAGGAGAGTGTGAGCGGGTACAGGGCGGGGAGACGTGACGTCTCCCCTCCCAGTACCCGCCCACACTCTCCTAACCCGCCCACACTCTCCTAATCTGGGAGGCAGGGGGCAGCATGGAGCGGCAGCGATGCGAACAAGAACACCGGGCACTGGATCAGCCATCTCTGCAGGTAAGTGGACACCAGGGGGGACTAAGTAGCCAGAGGATTAAAAAAAATTCCTCTGGCTACTTAGTGATTTACTACATAGTGTGGATTCTAACAATTAAAGCGTTCAATTGTTAGATTCCATGCTGTGTAGTGAATAGGATTGTTTTTAAAATCCAAACTCTGATTAATAAAAAAATCCCATTGACTTGCATTGGGATCGGAATTGGGATCGAGATCGTGTTCGAATGAAAAATGATCGGAAATCAGATTTTAAAATCGATCCTGAAAAGTCAAGATCGGCTCAACCCTACTAATGAACTAAATTTTAAGGCCAACCTTACTAGACCATTGCAGCCATTCACCTTTTGTAAATGCAGGCGTGACCAGGCCAATGATTCACTGCAGTGGTCATGTGACTGATATATCATCTCTGCAGGAACGGCCAGGACCACCAAAGTGATAAAGAGATGGGCGTTAGATCAGACCCCCACACAAAGGACCGGAAGAGATATATGAGAAATACTATCATGGATGTTACATTGAATGATACACGAAGAGGAAGAAGAGGAGGAAAAGGATGAAGAGGAGTAAGAAGTATTAGAGTAGGAGAAGAAAAAAGGAAGAAGGAGAAAGAGAAGAAGATAAGGAAAAATAAAAAGGAGACAAAAATAAAAACAACAAGAAGAATAATATTAAGGAAAAGAAGAGGTAGAAGGAATGGGATAGAAAGGGGGAGTGATGTAAGAAAAGGAAAAGAAGGAAAGAAGAGAGGAAGAAGTAACAGAAAAAGAAGAGAAAGAAGTAGAAGAAAGAAGGAGAGAAAGACTATAAAGAGAAGAATATTAAAGTGAAAAGAATAACAATAGGGGAAGAAGGAGAGAAGAAAGTAGGAGGCAAAGGAGTGGAAGAGAAAGAAGGAAAAGAAAAGAAAGAAATTGAAGGGGAAAAAGATTAAAAAGGAGTAAAAAAAAGGAGGAATAAGGAGGAGGAAAAGAAAAGGAACAAACAAAAGAAGTGAAAAGAGAGAAGTAAAATAATAAAAACAAATAATAATAATTAGGAGAAGTGTTAGTCTTCTGAGCCACACGTTACTGGGGTGATACATATTTCTAGCCTGCTCGTCATTGGCTATTATAGAAGTTTCTCTCCATTGGTGACATTACAAAGTATTAATAGTTTGCCAATAGGGTGTGTCTAACAGAAGATGTCAATTAAGTTTACGAAGAAATATATATAAAATATACATATAAATAAAGCTTGACTTCAGGCACAAAAGGAGCAAAATAAAATACAGCCTTAACTTCCGGCAAAAACAAAATAAAATCCTGCTCGTCTGAGCAACTAACTAAACAGTAATGATAACCTAACTATACGTGTGGCTTACTACCAACCACAAAACAAGCACAAAACTGTCTCACCGGACTCAGGGTTATAGGACAGACCCACACACCTCCTCTCATTCCCTGGATCTGCATTGGAGTGCAGGATCTGGAGCCTTTTCTGGCCAAGGACACTTGGTGTTGAAGACTACTTAAGACCCGTCCTGGTCCACACATAAGTTAAAAACCTGGTGGAGATATAGTGAGAGTCCAGCACTCTGCCTGTCACCTTCTCACAACACACACACATAGCGTGGTCATAAATAAACACGATGCTAGAATAAGCCCCAGCGCACACAACAGAACAGATCATTGGCCATTTACTTACACAACACTCTCAAACAACATGGCAGCCCTTACAGTCTGCTACAACTTGTACTAGGAAAGGGCACGTCAGGAGTTAATTAATGGACTGTCATGAGTTGTAATACGTAATTTTACATGACACGCTGCTCTTCCAGTAATAGGATACACAATAGTTCCTCTTCCATTGATCGTTGTGAATACTGAATGAGGGAAGTGTAGCTACACAACCCCTGGAATCCCCGTCTCCTATACTCAGGGATTGTTTTAAGTATTCACCGAAGGGATTTATCAGATCTGATCATCTGGCAGAGTCCTTCCTTTAAAGACCTATGCGCCTCCGTTAGAAAGCTTAGCGATTTCCCTGAGAGCCTAATTAAGACGCGATAGCTCTCAAAAGACCTCGGGGCATTTTATACAACTTAATGATTCGCAGTGTTGGCAAGCTCTTGAGTATTCTGGGAAAAATCTGATCTACTGCTCTTTTCCACTGTTTTTATTTATTCCTGGCAAAAACACACACATCAAGATGGAGAGGTTGATGAAGGGGACTACAGATCGCTACGGAGTCTGCAGATCGCTTCCAAATATTTATTCACAATAATCAATTGTGGGCAGCGCTAACTAGTCGTGGAACGAGACTCGGAGATATGAAGAGGATCATTATTGAGATCTTCTGCCAAAAGCTCATTATTAATTAAATATATTCTGTAACGCAACACATTTTCATAGATTAGTTCATAAAGGGTAGACGGTGACGTTTTGGGAAAAGAGAATGGATCCTTAAGGGGAATCTGTCACTAGGTTTAGGGTCCTTAAACAAGCAGTTTCTGGGGATTATAGACCCAAATCTGGTAACCCCATGACTCCAGTTAGTTAGCAGTTTGGTATTTTGTAATCTGTTTGGCACATGCGCTGAGTAAGCCAGGTAACATATAATGCGAGTCATTGCGCATGTGCATTCTCTTTGACTTCATCTGCAGACTGTGCATGTGCAAGGTGCTGCTGGAGAACATCCTCCATTGTATATGGGATAATCAGTGAGTAGGGTTAAGTGATCGGGATCGGAAAAGATCAAATCTCTATCGGTGATCGAGCAAATATCGCGATTGGGATCGGCTGCAATATGATCGGAAATTGGATCTTGAAATCTCAAGATCGGCTCAACCCTAAACGCGACTTTTCCCATAGAGAAGCATTGACTAGGGTTGAGCGATCGGGATCGGAAAAGATCAATCCCGATCGTCGATCAAGATAATTTCACAATCGGGATCGGCTGGAAAATGATCGGAAATCGGATTTTAAAATCGATCCTGAAATCTCAAGATCGACTCAACCCTATCAGTGAGCAAACCCACAGTTCCACAGGGCCAGAATTTGGGGAGGAACCTGAAATAGAAGAATGGTTCAAATTGGTCTCCAATTATCACCATGGGAATCTAGCCTTAGACTTTATTCATATTACCATGGACACTGTCGGACCACAAAGATCACTATTATAAATGGAATAAGGTAGGAATGGTGCCCCATAACATAGTCCGCAATGGGGCCCTGTTTGGGCTTCAAGTTGCACCTACGCTAAGAAGTTACAGCCCGCTCTATTACTGAATGAGTGGGGTCCATGGGAGTTAGACTTATACTGCTTCTATCTACTGTGCATTGATGTTATTTTGCCCGCTCTTCATTACTATTGACTCCTGGACATCCTCATTATAATCTCCAGGATTTTCCATGTAAATTAATCTTGTGACTAATTAGTATGTAGCGACTCTCTCACTGAATCCTAATGAGACAAAGTCATGGCAATTGTCTCTGCGAAGTGGCTGTCAACTGGAGATCTTCATTATCTTTCCATATGTAATAAATATGGCTGTAAAAAATTTAATTGCGTGTGGGAAATTACAATGACATGGTTGAGGTTGGGGCTACACGTTGATTTATTTTCCAACCTGTGTAATGTAATATACATTTGCTGTGCATATTATTTGATCTGCATTATTTACAGTCCTATGAAAAAGTTTGGGCACCCCTATTAATCTTAATCATTTTTTGTTCTAAATATTTTGGTGTTTTCAACAGCCATTTCAGTTTGATATATCTAATAACTGATGGACACAGTAATATTTCAGGATTGAAATGAGGTTTATTGTACTAACAGAAAATGTGCAATATGCATTAAACCAAAATTTGACCGGTGCGAAAGTATGGGCACCCTTATCATTTTATTGATTTGAATTCCCCTAACTACTTTTTACTGACTTACTGAAGCACAAAATTGGTTTTGTAACCTCAGTGAGCTTTGACCTTCATAACCAGATGTATCCAATCATAAGAAAAGGTATTTAAGGTGGCCAATTGCAAGTTGTTCTCCTATTTGAATCTCCTCTGAAGAGTGGCATCATGGGCTACTCAAAACAACTCTCAAATGATCTGAAAACAAAGATTGTTCAACATAGTTGTTCAGGGGAAGCATACAAAAAGTTGTCTCAGAGATTTAACCTGTCAGTTTCCACTGTGAGGAACATAGTAAGGAAATGGAAGACCACAGGGACAGTTCTTGTTAAGCCCAGAAGTGGCAGGCCAAGAAAAATATCAGAAAGGCAGAGAAGAAGAATGGTGAGAACAGTCAAGGACAATCCACAGACCACCTCCAAAGAGTTGCAGCATCATCTTGCTGCAGATGGTGTCACTGTGCATCGGTCAACTATACAGCGCACTTTGCACAAATAGAAGCTGTATGGGAGAGTGATGAGAAAGAAGCCATTTCTGCACGTATGCCACAAATAGAGTTGCCTGAGGTATGAAAAAGCACATTTAGACAAGGCAGCTTCATTTTGGAAACAAAAATTGAGTTGTTTGGTTATAAAAAAAGGCGTTATGCATAGCGTCCAAAAAGAAACAGCATTCCAAGAAAAACACATGCTACCCACTGTAAAATTTGGTGGAGGTTCCATCATGCTTTGGGGCTGTGTGGCCAATGCCGGCATCGGGAATCTTGTTAAAGTTGAGAGTCGCATGGATTCCACTCAGTATCAGCAGATTCTTGAGAA
Organism: Leptodactylus fuscus; assembly: GCF_031893055.1. Lineage (NCBI taxonomy): Eukaryota > Metazoa > Chordata > Amphibia > Anura > Leptodactylidae > Leptodactylus > Leptodactylus fuscus. The sequence continues at coordinate 256,595,097 of NC_134266.1, read as the reverse complement.
TAATGTTCAAGAATCAGTGACGAAGTTGAAGTTACGCCGGGGATGGATATTTCAGCAAGACAATGATCCAAAACACCGCTCCAAATCCTCAGGCATTCATGCAGAGGAACAATTACAATGTTCTGGAATGGCCATCCCAGTCCCCAGACCTGAATATCATTGAACATCTGTGGGATGATTTGAAGCGGGCTGTCCATGCTCGACGACCATCTAACTTAACTGAACTTGAATTGTTTGTCCAAAATACCTTTATCCAGGATCCAGGAACTGATTAAAATCTACAGGAAGCGACTAGAGGCTGTTATCTTTGCAAAAGGAGGATCTACTAAATATTAATGTCACTTTTCTGTTGAGGTGCCCATACTTTTGCACCGGTCAAATTTTGGTTTAATGCATATTGCACATTTTCTGTTAGTACAATAAACCTCATTTCAATCCTGAAATATTACTGTGTCCATCAGTTATTAGATATATCAAACTGAAATAGCTGTTGCAAACTCCAAAATATTTAGAACAAAAAATGATTAAGATTAATAGGGGTGCCCAAACTTTTTCATAGGACTGTATTATTTATTTTGCCTACTTATGTAGAATCATGTGACCAAAGATGACAGTATTGCTCTGCAGCATTACAATTAGAATAAGTGTATATCTTTGATCACTATACTACTGTATATATCCTTAATTACACTCCCGTGTCTAATCACTAATCTTGAGGGGTTAGATTGGGGGATAGCTGCATATACACATATGCATATCAGCTACTCTATGGATGGTCTGTACTCTGTGTACTGTCTAATATATTTGGCTCTGTTCACATTTAGGGGAAGAGTACTTCACTTCCTAAAAGTAGTATACAGGGATGCAGTATTTCCTTCAATAGTGTGAAGGTCTCAATGGAAGAATGGACTTCACACAAATGTCGAGAATTTATTCACCATTTATTCACAAGTAGATTTGTAGAGTAGAGTAGACTAAAGTGGAACTTTACAGCATGAAAAAATACAGCAACTTTTCTAGTTTTTTTTATATGGAATAAATATTGGTTCAGATTTACTATTACTGTCTAAAAGTTAACTACCGTATATACACGAGTATAAGCCGACCCGAATATAAGCTGAGACCCCTAATTTTACCAAAAAAAAAAAACCTGGGAAAACTTATTGACTCGAGTATAAGCCGAGGGGGGGAAATCCACTATTGCAGATAAAGTCTGGTCATGTGCATTGCAGCTTAGTAACTCCATGGGGATCATAGTAATAGCAGTTAACCCCATCATGTCCCTCACATTAACCCCCTGTGTGCCTCACATAAGAGTTACTGATATGTGGGACATATGGAGGTAATAATTAGGTATCTTCATAATTAAGGTCCTTCATTAGTCCCCCCATGTGTCTCACATATTAGTAACCCTTATATGGGGCACACAGGGGTTAATATGAGGGACATGATGGGGTTAACTGCTATTAATGTGAGGCACATGGAGTTACTGAAACTAAATTAATAACCCCAAATGCCTGACATTAATAGGCAGAGTAACTAAAGGAAGGTCCCTGTGTGTCACGTTACTGCAGCTTCCTCTCCTCCATACAACAGACATCTTCCATAAGACACAATGAATCCCGGCCACTCATCTGCAGGGTAGATGCTAAATCCTAGTGTGCTAAAGGACCTCTGATGACGTCATGATCATGTGATCAGACTCTGGTGTGAGCGGAGCTACTAGGATTTAGACTCAACCTTATCTGCAGATGTTACATACCAGTGGCTACAGGACCTTTGATGACATCACAGTCACGTGACCTCATGACAAGCCAATCACAGAGCAGCAGCACTAAAGGATCCCTCCCGATTCCAGGTCCTTCCAGTTTTCTGTGCTCCGTGGACCCTGACTCATGTATAAGCCGAGGAGAGCTTTATCAGGATGAAAAATGTGCTGGAAAAGTCGGCTTATACTCGAGTATATACGGTATCTTGACACCTCCTATTAGTTGGCTTACTTTATACTTTGTACTTTTTACATTTTTTCATTTTGTTTTCTGTCCCAGGGGAAAAAATGAACAGGTGATCTTTTGGTTGCTCATATAATGCACTGTAATAACCATAGGCAGGACCTAATGGTCATAAATACATAGAAGCCCTGGAGACCATTAGACTCTGGGCTGCCCTGGCACACACAACACCCCACATTTTCAAAGGGTGATGCCAGGGATGAAAGAGCTGATCTACCTCTGTAACCCCTTTGGTGTCTGCGTCAGCCATGACAGTAGCATATAAGGGATTGAGTGCCTACAATCGGTGTTAACTTCAATAGCAGCTAATAGAGCAAAGTACCAGCTTATATACATGACACCCACGAATGATGGCTCTGGCACTATGACTGGGACATAATAGAACACTACTCTTATTAACCCCGGGTTTCCAGGGAGCGGGTATCCACAGTAGGGATTTACTATAGGTAATGGGGCCTGTGGGCTCCCTGGTTTAGGAGCACTGCTGCAACTGCAACACCTGTGGCTCCGACACCTCATTCAAGTAAATCGAGTCAAGGTACAATCCATACACACACATGTACATGGAAATAGATGGAGCTGTTTTGGGGGAAAAAAATCCAGCATTTTTCTAAATCGATAACATATTGCAATATCAAGACGCATCAATCTTCAACATATGCAATTTAACAGGTCAGTATATTGAATTTTACAATGATGAGGATGAAATATTACTAAAATGTACATTTTTTTATGCACATGTTGCTGTTTTTTGGAATAAGAGGAGAGATTCTTATCTTGGATCTTACTACCGATGGCTCCCACTTTGCGTATCTGGCTTTGGTGGCATTGCGTTTGTGCCATCCTTGTCGCACAGATCACCGATGTGACATATCCTACAGAAAATGATTTTCTCCAGATGGCCTGCAAATTCTAGATATTGAAATATTTTGGACAACCCAGTAAAACAGATTGCAAGCAAGCTGCTGATCTCTGCAAGTTGTAATACCACGCAATAGGAATGCCAAGGGCATAAGACTGGTATATGAAACAAAACCCATTTGGCAAATTCACCAACCAAGGCAAACAGTTGTTTGTCACCGACGCAAACATAATAATGTGTAAGTGCTGTGTGAGGGGGGCAGAAAAAGATGAAAATAAACAAATCCTTGAGAGTAACGGAACATAAGCTAGGAGAGTGGGTATAAGTGAAAACGGGGCAAAAATTATGTCCTGAGTCACTTCTTAGCATTCTTTACAGTGTCCAGAGCTGTTTTCTGGCGAGTTATACAGGAAATCTACACCCGTTCGCAGACATATGCCTTATTTATTCAGAAGCAGGGTCTATATTAAGACTGACATAGAAAATGAGTCTTTATAAATTGCCCCATAGAGCATAGTCAAAAGATAGTATTCTAGCATTCTTCAGCTACCACTAGAGGACACCCATGAGATTATTGCCTATTGTTTATGTTTTAGAATTCATAATATGAAAAATATTCAAAAAACACTATAGCTCCCTCTAGTGGCGACAATACACTAGAGATTTTGGGATTGGGACAGATTTACTAATAATGTCTAAAAATTACTCTGTGAAAAGCTAGACTAGACAGTCTTAAAGAGAGTCTATCACCTTCCTTAACCCCTTCAAGTTGCCACTATAGCACTGTAGGCGCTGTGACATGCTTCCATATCACACCTTCATTATGTTTCACAGTCCCGTGGAAGCCAAGAAAAAGATGTTTTCTCCATTAAACAAATTAGGTGCTCAGAGCATGGGGGCATTCCCAGAGACCTCCGAGCAAAGCTTTCCTAATTGAAGACATGCTTTAGTCCACCCCTTGGCCAGTGGAAAATGATAGTCCCCCTGCTGTGATGTCATCACCTGCATGGTTAAATCTTGCGCATGCACGCTAGGCACTTGTAGCGTTCAGCATGTATGAGCATATAGCTCATACTGTATATACTTATGAATTGAGATTCGTGGTGCATACTGCACATGAATGAGACTTCACAGACCAGGTGACGTCACAGCAGCGGGACTATCATTTCCCACTGGTCAGGGGGTGGCATAAAGGAGCATGTTTTCAACAGAGAAAGCTGTGCTTGTAGATCTTCGGGAATGGCCACCAAGTTTGCATAATGAAGAGAACTTCTTTTTCTTGGCATTCACGGGACTGTGAAACTTAATGAAGGTATAATATGGAAGCATGTCACAGCACCTACAGTGCTATGTCGGTAGCTTGAAGGGGTTAAGGAAGGTGGTAGACTGCCTTTAAAACTCAACATTGTGCCTGATGCTGGATACACCAAAATTTTGGCGTATTTTTGGTACATGCGGGCGCAACTTAGGCCTTGCCCGCTTTCTACTAAACCACTCCTCTTTCCCATGAAGTCACACCCCATTTCATACAAGTCTAAAAATTTTGCTTATAAATCTACCCCATTGATTCGATAAAAAAATGATTGCAATTTTTACAGAACTTTTAATAAGGCTCCAAACTATCATCTGACTTTTTACCATGTATAGAGAATATCTTAGTAAATTGGAGTTGTCGCTTTTATTCAGTCCGCACGGTCTGTAAGGGTTAACTTTGCTTCCCAATTTATGGCTCCTTTTTACAAGGGAAAATATTTTGATCTGGTTTGACGTGAGAAACATGGGAAACTGCAATCCTTGTGCTCCCGAGAGGGAAATCCTTCAAACTAAACATGGGAATTCAGCTAGCCACGAAAGGATGTGGAATGCTGGATCAAAGACGCCAATGTATCGAGCTGCAAATTGTGTCTCATTCCCATATCACTACTCCAGATGGGGGGGAAGTAAGGAGCAATGTGAACAACATCTAACAATGGTGTCCCTCTGTATTACACGCTAAGCTCTTTTATCTTATTTTCTCCCATTAAAGGAAATTTATCAAAAAATAAGAGCACTTCCAATTTGGAAAACAAATACAGAAAATATGGAGGAAATTTTAAAAAAATTAAATAAACCATTATGGTTTAGCATATCAAGGAACGAGTGTTTCTGGAATTCCAGAATGTTGAATAGGTTTTTAGGATTTATTATCTGGACCCCAGTGCTGGATAGGTGACCATCTCTTCTTTAGTGAACCATAGACTACCTATACTGGCACATTACACCCGGCTACCACCCATAATTAATGTTAATGCCGACGTTGATGGTCAAAGGTAAAATTTCTAAAATTCGTGGAGGGGCTTCCAAAGTGTGTTGACCCATGCACACATGAGTACCTAGTGACTATGAGTTACCTGAGTTAATAGAAGAAATGGGTAAACAACCCAAGATTTGTTATTTTTGGATTTGTTTGTTTTTTGTATCGAACAAGTTCAACTGGAAGTGATATTACAGACAGTATAATATGATGGCCTCTCCTCACAGTATAATGTCCCATAGCAGCCCTTACACACAGTATAATGTCCCATTACGACCCCTCCACACAGTATAATGTCCCAAAGTGCCCCCTCTGCACAGTATAATGTCCCATCGCAGCCCCTCTACACAGTATAATATTTCATGGCGGCCCCTTCACACAGTATAATGTCCCATAGTAGAACCTCAACACAGTATAATGTCCCAAAGTGCCCCCTCTGCACAGTATAATGCCCCATCACAGCCCCTCTACACAGTATAATATTTCATAGTGTCCCCTCCACACAGTATAATGTCCCATAGTGACACCTATACACAGTATAATGTCCCATAGTGACACATATACACATTATAATGTCCCATAGTGTCCCCTCCACACAGTATAATGTCCCATAGTTGCCCCTCCACACAGTATAATGTCCCATAGTGGCCCCTCCACACAGTATAATGTCCCATAGTTGCCCCTCCACACAGTATAATGTCCTATAGTGGCCTCTCCACACAGTATAATGTCCCATAGTGGCCCCTCCACACAGTATAATGTCCCATAGTTGCCCCTCCACACAGTATAATGTCCTATAGTGGCCTCTCCACACAGTATAATGTCCCATAGTGGCCCCTCCACACAGTATAATGTCCCATAGTTGCCCCTCCACACAGTATAATGTCCTATAGTGGCCTCTCCACACAGAATAATGTCCCATAGTGACACCTATACACAGTATAATGTTCCATAGCAGCCTCCCCAAGCATTATTCAGCAGAACCCGAAATTTTTGTGGTACACCACCCACAAATTATCATACTCTGGAGTCTGAAAAGATCGGAGGCCCAGGGGAGTTGACAAACATAAAAAACAGTGTTTGTACTTGAAACAAAACACATCAGACATATTGGATTATCTTGATGAATTCTTGTGGTTTTTTGCTGATGAGCAACTCCAGAGTTAGATAAAGATTGTCTACTAGCCACATTGGTCAGTTAAAAGGGTTAAAAAAAAATTGGGCAACCCATTGGATAGCCAGGGGAGGTGTAATATAAATTTTAAAAAAAGCATACTCACCGCTCTTGTTCTGGGACCTCTTTGTCAGAAGTGACCATGGAGGCCAATCAGTGTTCTCAGTGGTCACTGGTAAAGAACCATTGACGTATATGAGTATATGATGTCATCAGGACACGTTGATCCAGGGTTGTTATACTGGCTGCCAGATTAGAGTCGGGAAGGAATTTTTTCCCTGAAATGGGGCAATTGGCATGAGCCTCATGGGGTTTTTTGCCTTCCCCTGGATCAACACTGTAGGGGATTGTAGGGTTATAGGTTGGACTTGATGGACTGATGTCTTTATCCAACCTCATTTACTATGTATCCGTCCCTCTCCAGCGACTGCTGAGGCAACTAAGTGGTCATAGCCATCACGTGAGGCACATGACTTCTAACAAAGAAGCCTCAGCACGAGCCTGAATGGACACAACAGAGGGTCAGAATAGGCTGCTAATATGCACTCCATGGGTGGCTCCAATTCTTGCAGTTGTCTTATAAGGACATGGGCTTGTGTGTCTGGTGGAGCAGGTTCCCCAGGTTCTCCAAGTCATTGCCAAATTGTGACACTTCATGTATCATCATTTTTACCTCTATCAACCATTCATTACAGGATCTAGCTACTTATATAGTTTGCTATAACTCACAAATGTTGTAAAGCCAAAATTTTCATGGGTCCTGACAACAGGAGAAAGGGTGGGTCTAAGGTTCAATATGAGAAAAAGAACTTATTCCCCATGGAAATACAAAAAAATCTCCTGTTTATCTAAAAAATATCTCAAAATAGCTATGAACAAATACATAACTACCCAAAAAAGGAAATTCAACGGATGAATAAAATTCTTACCTTATAAATATCCAGAAATCCGCACTGATAGTCAAATCTGGTGTAAAGTTCATTGAGCATACTAATCACTTGCATTGGCGTACATTGAGCACAGACGGCGGTGAACCCCACAATGTCAGAAAAGAGCATTGTGACATCATCAAACTTGCGAGCCTCCACAGTCTTCCCTTCCCAAAGCTGCTGGGCCACATCTCCTGGAAATATGGAATAGAGAAGATCCACCGTTTTCTTCTTCTCTTCCTCTAAAGCTTGATGAGTTTTTTCCAAAGTGGCTTTCAATTTATCCATTCGCTTTTTAAGACCATCTTGAGCCTTGGCTTGCTCGCCAACCAGGATGACGTCTCGGGTAGCATCATGGATTGGGATATCAGAAAGATGCAATCCTCGTCCCATCAGTTCATCCAGTTTATCAACACGAGGAGAACCCAAAAAGACGATGGAATTGGATTCAGGGACATGGATCATTTGTCCTTTTATTTCCATCACCTGCAATAACGAAAACATAAAAATTAGTTGAAAGACCAATAAACCTCGAAATGTTCATGTTAATAATGACCTGATATCCTGTTACATAATAGGCAAATCATTCTAATTTGCACAATTGTGATAATAGATACACGTCTGATCTTCAGAGCAGATTTCACGGCTGCTTAATCTCAATTGATGTTGTAATTTCTACTATAGATTTTACTCTATTACCTACGGCGAATTCCAAAGGCTCGTTGGAAATTTTGTCATTGATTTGCAGTAAAATCAGCAGGAGAAAGTCGACAGCAAGAAATTTGTACACAAATTTTTCTGATGCTTGTGCTAGCCTTCCGAACAAGTGATCGCCATTGCTGATGCACATACTGATAGTAGAAGGCAAAGTTTCTAATATTGCTAAATATACCAGTGTCAATGGGGCAGCTTCCAATATTTGTTGACCCGGACCCATTGCAAAGATTTCTAGTGATGTGATCTATCCCTATTGCTTCTGACTTTCCACCAACATGAAAATACCTAGTGGTAATTTCAGTGGAGTCTCGATATCAACATCCTGTATTAATAGTATGAATACTATACGCTGTTGATACCTTTTTTACCATTAACAAGGTATCTATGACTGAGGAATCTCATTTTGTTAATCTTTTCTATCTGGATACAAACCAATAATAACCACCTTTTCTCATTAGGAAGTCATTAACCAATTAACATACATCTGAAAAAAGCTAACTCTAAAATATACACAGTACCACCTTATCAGAGATTGGCAAATCGACTTTTGATTGGGACTCAGCAGAGACATAGGCACGTGCGGGCATGATGATGTCATGACACTCAGTTTACCCTTGTGACCATCGGTCGACCCAATCACAGCCACCAAAAGTAACCAGTGCTCAATGATGTCACAGAAGAGTGCCAGACATCATCAGAAAAAGTGTTATACACTCACTACAAGGAGGCCCAAAAGAGTTAAGAGAAGGTGAGTTTGAATTTTTTTTTTCCCCTATCTTCTCTGGACCTCCATCTATTATACTCTGGAGTCAGAAAAGACCCCAGAGTGTAATAATGTCACTTTCACTTTGACATAACTTCAGCTGTGTTTGTCTTAGAGAGCTAAAAATTAGAGATAGGTTCCTAGGAGCCCTGACAGTGTTCTACACTATGTTTTATAGATAGGTTCCTAGGAGCCCTGACAGTGTTCTACACTATGTTTTATAGATAGGTTCCTAGGAGCCCTGACAGTGTTCTACACTATGTTTTATAGATAGGTTCCTAGGAGCCCTGACAGTGTTCTACACTATGTTTTATAGATAGGTTCCTAGGAGCCCTGACAGTGTTCTACACTATGGTTTATAGATAGGTTACTAGGAGCCCTGACAGTGTTCTACACTATGTTTTATAGATAGCTTCCTAGGAGCCCTGACAGTGTTCTACACTATGTCTTATAGTTAGGTTCCTAGGAGCCCTGACAGTGTTATACACTATGTTTTATAGATAGGTTCCTAGGAGCCCTGACAGTGTTCTACACTATGGTTTATAGATAGGTTCCTAGGAGTCCTGACAGTGTTCTACACTATGTTTTATAGATAGGTTCCTAGGAGTCCTGACAGTGTTCTACACTATGTTTTATAGATAGGTTCCTAGGAGTCCTGACAGTGTTCTACACTATGTTTTATAGATATCTTCCTAGGAGCCCTGACAGTGTTCTACACTATGTCTTATAGTTAGGTTCCTAGGAGCCCTGACAGTGTTATACACTATGTCTTATAGTTAGGTTCCTAGGAGCCCTGACAGTGTTATACACTATGTATTATAGATAGGTTCCTAGGAGCCCTGACAGTGTTATACACTATGTTCTGAGCCAATTTATGGTTTGGTTTCTACTGAATTAGTTCAACCCAAAACAAATCAGGGACCTGAGCTGGCCAAATGAAGCAAACCCCAAATGAAGCAAATCTCTAGGGATTTGCCCATCCTTACATTTTATTAAGATCCTGCATGGAACTCAAGCTCTTTGCTTATTCTCCAAAAGGAGAAAAAGTTTTTAAAAAAATGGTGTTCTCTATTAGAACTTTCTGTATATCCTGGTTGAACAAAATATCTAGGAATAAACATGACAAACCTTGTTCCCATCAACAACGGACAATGCAAAACAGTAGTTTATTGGATTGTTTTACCAACTTTTGGTGGGCCACACACGACATACCTGTTGGTTAAATGCTCCTTTTGATCAATTTATACCTCTTCCAATCTATCCAAACATGCACACAAACACTTCTTCTTTCTGCCTTATATGTGACGTCACATCTCTAGGGGCTGTAATTGGGTTTCAGCAGTCACAAGGGGCATGTCAATGTTGTATGATGCTTGCCCATGTCTATACTTTCCCCTCCTGAGTCAGAAGTCCCCATGCAGATGGTCAGCAAATCCCACCAAGTCCTACCATCAGCAAGTTTTTCCATCATATCCAACTGTATGGCCACCATTGGGCCAACTGGACCAGTCTAAACTCGATACGTTTATATACTGAACCCTGGCATAAAATAATAAGTATACTCCTTGCCCAACTGAAGTTGACATTCTATTTTTTTAATTGGAACAGCTCACATATACAAAAAATTTCAACCCATTTGCTTTAGGGCTGCAGACTGAATTCAAGAGAAGGTCCTACCACTACTATATGGTTCGGGTTGTTGGTATTTTTGGAGCTAAGATGTCCTACAGCTCCTGTCCCAAGATCTTCATTACCTTTAGCTCAGTATTAGAGATGAGCGAGTAGTATTCGATCGAGTAGGTATTCGATCGAATACTATGGTATTCAAAATACTCGTACTCAATCGAATACTACTAGCTATTCGCAGTAAATATTCGATTCAGAACCAGCGTTGATTGGCCAAATACTATACAGTGTAAAGCATTCGGCAAATCAGCTCTGGTTCTACAGCAGGCTCGTCCTTGCTAGTCGGCAGAGAGCTGGCAGCTTGCTGTTAGGAGGGAGCAGACTTTTTCTCATAGAAATGAATTGACCAGCGTTGATTGGCCAGTGTACAGCATTCGGCCAATCAACGCTGGTTCTGCAGGAGGCTCGTCTGTGAGAAGGCGGAGTCTAAGATCGGACCACAGCAGTCTCCATTGTGTCCGATCTCAGACTCCGCCTCCTCACAGACGAGCCTCCAGCAGAACCAGCGTTGATTGGCCAAATGCTGTACACTGCCCAATCAACACTGGTCAATTCATCCCTACGAGCCTGCTGCAGAACCAGCGTTGATTTGCCGCAGGCTTGTCTTTGCTAGTCAGGAGAGCTGGCAGCTTGCTATTATGAAGAAGCTTACTTTTTATCAGTGCAACTGCAAGCGCTGTGCAGTTAAAGCGCACGGACCCCATAGACTATAATGGGTTCCATGCGCTTTAACTGCACAGCGCTCCTCCTAAACACTCTCCTCCTGCTACTCGTGGACTTGGTGACTCTCCTTTAGTCGAATAGTGGTTTCCCCTGAAACGAGTGTTTTTTCCCATAGGCTATAATGGGATTCAATATTCGATCAAGTAGTCAAATATTGAGGCTCTACTCGAAAAGAATCTCGAATATTTCACTGTTCGCTCATCTCTACTCAGTAATATTCTATGCGACTACAACTTAGGAGTTATTTACAAAAAACAGTAACTTTTTAGTCAAAATTACTTGCAAAGATACTGCATTTTTCCATCTGGATGCAGAATATTCTATTTATTATTTTAAGTACATGAACCCCATTACTTTGAAGGCTAAAAAATAAACCATTTCTTATTGTCAAGCAGAAAATGCTAATAGCGTGCAGCAGAATCTTAAAGATGAAACAGAATGTTTTTCATCTGAGATATAAAAAGAATAAATTAGATAAACATACTTGCTATATAAAGCTGAAGGCCGAAATAATAAACACAACAAAACCTAAGCTAGATGCCTGGTAAAGATAGTGGCAATATCTGAGATGGACAGCGCAGGCATCAGTGTCAAGGATGAAAGAGAAACGATGGCGATTGTGCTGAAAGAATCTCATTATTGTGTAGTGAGAACCAGAAATACAGAAGAAACAATGTCACTCCCCAATATAAAGGAACAGGCTCGACAGAGAGAAAGTCGCTTACGAAAAAATACGAGTTCTGATTCCACCTTCAGAGGATGAGAATATTCTACTAATTTTCCTTTGATAAATATTTTATATATGGAGTTAGAACTATCGACCTGTTTTATCATACAGATGTATCCACTTTTACTTTTTCCGGGATTTGGTTAAGGGTTCCATTTTCTCACAAACAGATTTCACAGGGTATTATATTTCATTTACTGTAATGCAACACTGGGAATGGTATTTATTAATTTTCTAATTATGGATTGTGAAAAGGTGACAGGCGGAGTGCTCGAGTCCCGATACATATCTCCTCCAGGTTTCTGACCTATGTGTGGTCCAGTGCTGGTCTTGAGAAGGCCTCAGCTCCAGGTGTGGGTCCTGGGCTTGTTCCTGGGTCATAAAAGGCTGCAGATCCTGGGAGGAGAGGAGGTGCCTGGGTCTGTCCTGACACACTGAGAGTCTTTTTGTTGATTTGTGTGGCTGGTACTAAGCCACCTGTACAGCTAGTACTTATTGTCTAGCTAGTGCTTGGACGGGCAGGGTTTTGTTTCACACTCTTTATTTTGTTCATTTTGTACCTTAAGTGTAGGTTTATTGATGTTGCTGTTTTTCTAAATAAACCTGTTTGCTGCAGATTTTGTGTCCCTATCTCTAACTGGCTGGGTCCGCACCATTGCTGCTGCCGAGCTATTGCCCCCCAAATAATTACATAGTAGATGAGATTGAGTAAGAACTCAGATCCATTCATTCTAACCGATAACCCTACAGTGTTGATCCACAAGAAGGCTAAAAAGAGGCTGATACCAGTTGCCCCATGTCAAAGGAAAAAGTACCATCCTGACCCCAATACGAGCAACTAGAACTAACCCTGGATTAACGTGTCGATTTGGGTTACTGTTTCAATTTTGTCTCATTTGCTCTTCTCCATATTGCTGGTTATACTGAGCTGATGACGTTCCGTCAGTGGGGTCACTGCTAAAGGCCAAACAGAACGCCATTGGTGGGTCATTCATGTGCTATATTTTCAGTTGTGGGGACGTGCCGTTGTAGTAGAGTTTGTAAGGTGTGCCACATTCGGAACATCACTGGTAGGCAGGCTCCATCTGGAATACAATGGAGTAAGAAGTGTTGGGCAGACTCTGTCCAGAGAATTACCTCTACAGGGTGGGCACTGTGCATGGTCTATCCTCAGCTTTACAGTGCACATACAAGGCAGCTGCATAGGATCTGGTGTGATGATTGATTTGATGACGGTTGCTGTAACGTATGCTCCGCTCAGCACCAGCCATTACTATGGGCATCACAGGTACACTGGAGGAACGCTGTGACAGCACCTTATGCAGATGCCCTGTATGTGTATGGCCAAGCTGAGTATAGATCACGTCTAGGATCCTTCACACTTCGGATGGCGCCTGTCCTGCAGTGATGATTCTCCAAAAATGGCCTGCTCACTTCTCCTGCTCCTATACATTTTGGATGGAGCCTGCCCAAAAGTGATGACAATCCAAACAGGCTCTACTCCACAACAGCACCACCCCACCACTGTAGAGGCAGCAAATGGCTCATGATGAAGTTGATGCATTGATGCCTCACTTGGCTACTGGCAGTGACCCCACTCAGTATACACAGTAATATAGAGAAAGGGAGTGCTGAAAATCTTAAAATGAATAAATGTCATATACAGTATTGGATTACACAGTAAAAAATTTGATGGAATACCCTTTTAATACAATATTGAGACATGATAACAAACCACTGACAGGTTGTAACTCACAACACAATCACTTAGTGGCCACATGAAGACACATAGACGATAGACACTTTGTGACAGAGTATCATAAAACCATATGTTTTCTTACACCTTAACATATCTCTGAATGCAATGTACCAAGAGAAGAGGTGAGGAAGGACAATCTACAAAATAGCAATTGTGTCCTTAGTAACATTTGACCCCTAAATCGTAAGACATTTAAGCCCCATCCCTTTCCATTAGGAATGGTCAAAAATTATTTGTAGCCAATGGAAACCAACTAGTATTTAATTCTCTATCATATGTATTGGCCCATATATTGGTTCTCCAGAGAGGCTATCAATACTTATTTTCCCTGGTTCTATTGCACATGATCCATGGGTTTCCCGCTGTCTTTTTTTTTTTTTAATGTAGATTGCGAGCCCCACATAGAGCTCACAATGTACATTTTTTTCCCTATCAGTATGTCTTTTTGGAATGTGGCATGGAAATCCATGCAAACACGGGGAGAACATACAAACTCCTTGCAGATGTTTTTTTGCCCTTGTGGGATTTGAACACCAGGACCCCAGTGCAGCAAGGCTGCAGTGCTAACCACTGAGCCACTGTGTGGCCCCTTGTTCCATGGTCATATGATTAGAACCATCACTTGGCCTCCAAGTCACATCTTCTCCCCCTTCTGCCATGTTCTCTTGTACAGGTAAGATGGGAGCAATGAACATGAGAGAGGCAACTTGGGAGCAAGCAACTGGTCCCAATTATATTGCCTGGGTCAGAACCATCCCAAAAATGAGTGGTTTATCTACAATAGACCCAAAGGAAGTAATGAAACCTTCTCTGGAGAAGCCCTTTAAGAAAAAAAATGAAAATCTAATTGTCTTTCTGGTACAACCTTGTACAGCTAGGATTGTATCACGGCACAACTAAGCAGATGTGATATCCTATAGGGGAGCCGCTAACAAGCTGAGCCTTTTGCTCTTGTGGATCTTGTCTAGTTCCTTCATGTATTACATGGTTGGAAAATCATTTGAGTGGGTATCATGAAATAAAATATCTCCCTAGCAGACAACACTGTAAGAGAAATTTACGTCCAGCCAAAAAGTCAGCTGCTATCTCTCTGAATTCTCGGGGGGTTTCGGCAGTCAGAACTCTTATTACTCTATGTCAGTCGTTCTTCACCCTAACAGAGAAGAATCTCATCTTTCTAAAATACACGTAGGTCCTTGTAGGGTAAGGTAAAATAGGATGTTAAACAATTATTTTCGGTCTAGCTTTTGACCCCAAAAAGTCATTTTATTAGGTTATCCATTATTATAATATTCTTCCCAAAAATAGGAGCAAAAATTCAAGTCATTTTGCAAAATGATTGGGGGAAAAAATGGCACTAAATAAACGGAAATACGTCAAATTTAAGCTTTAGAATTTTTCCCATAGAAGATGTGTGAAGAAGAGTAACAATGATAAGATATCTTGACACTTCTTGATTTATTTCTTATATCTTCAAGGGAATGTATCATGTGTTTAATTGCATTCAGTAGTAGAGAACTAATGAGGCAATATATTAGAAGTACACCCCAAAAATTGGTGAAGAACGTAGCAAATTTTTGAAAATTTCTGAGTCTATTTTTGCACAAAAATATTTAACTTTTTGCTTCTTTGTGCCCCCTTTCCAAAAAAGTGGCATGGTGGTCATGAGGTTTATTGGGAGGGGCCTTAGGCTCACATTGGCTAGGTGAGTTACTAAAATTTTTTGTGGAAAACTGGTGTAAATTATAAACAAGAATACAGAATCAATAAATTGGTCCATCCGCAGTATACACTCAGGTTTGGAGACTGGGTTTCTGGCTCTCATCTTGGGGAAGGTCTGCCCGTGGTTGGTGAGTAGGGTTGAGCCGATCTTGAGATTTCAAGATAGTTTTTAATATCCGATTTCTGATCAATTTCCATCCGAACCAAATTCCAATCCTAATGCAAGTCAATGGGATTTTTTAATGATCGAAAATCAGATTTTAAAAACGATCCTATTCACTACACAGCGTGGAGTCCAAAAATTGAAGCCTTCAATTTTTGGACTCCACAATGCATATTGATTAAAAAATCCGCTGGCTACTTAGTCCCCCCTGCTGTCAGGTTACCTGCACAGAACCACTGCCACATCCTGAGCTCCCGGCCGTTGTTCTCTGTCCTCTGTCCTCTCCTCTCTCATTCAGAAGCCAGCAGAATTCCATGCGCACCTCCGCCTTCCTAGGCTAGTATTCCTGATGCTGGGAGTAGGCGGGGCTTGTTGTGCCTACTCCCAGAATCATAACACTAGCCTAGGGAGGCGGGGGCTCGCACGGCACTCTGCTGGCATCTGAATGAGAGAGGAGAAGACAGAGAACAATAGCCCAGAGCTCCGGGGAGCGGAAGCAGTAGTTCTGTGCAGGTAACTAGGGTTGAGCGATCAGGATCAGAATTCCGTTTACAATCTTTTTTAGGCGGGATCGGAAACAGATCGCGATCGTGAAATTTACTCAATTGCCGATCAGGATCCGATCTTTTCCAATCCCCATCGCTCAAAAGTATTGGTGAGGTCTTACTTTCTTTTTTGTTTGATGTACATTATTGGTCAGATCTATGCCAGCTTGGATTTGAGGTTCTGGAAAATGGAGGGCTAATGAGGTGCCAATTTAATTAGGGAGATCTCCACTCTGGCACACATGAAGTGCAAGACATGATAAATCCCCCACCCCCAATTTCTTTTCTCTTGTATCTGTAGTCTGCCTCCTTTAGGTCCCTGCTGTTACTTGACATCATTTTGCCTCTCTCTAATGATAATGAGATGACTCTGCCCCAGTCTGTACAACAAAGCCGACAAGCAAGATTTTTAAAGCACAAAGTGTCAGCCTATTTGGCCTGTTCTGGTGACCATTGTAAAGACTGCAGTATTTTAATACATTTTTATTAGGCTAGACATGCAAAAATAAAAAAATTAACTATAATCTGTTTATAATAAAAACCTAATTTAAATAATCCTGTATATCGTTTTCTGGTGATACATTCAAAACATATTTCCCATTAACTTATATGATGTCATATTTTGTATTTCCATAAATTGCGTACAAGGACTGACAATAAAAGGTGACACCGAGCGAAATCTGGAATTCACAGCTGGACCTGCAAGCAAAGTGACCTGAACGTCTTACTGAAGTAGTCACCATGTTTGACGCCTTTGTATCAACACTTCAAACCTTCGGCCTGCGACAAAGCTTAATGTCTGGCATCATCTCAGAGATTAATGTCTGCACAACGTCTCGGCTTGAAAACCTATTATTACAGTAGGACAAACACAAGGAATAATTGAATAAGAAAGGTGCGTTGGGTCATGAATACAAACTTGGAGACTCTACACATAATTATGGTCTACCACGACCATCGGCCAGAACACGGACTACAACTATGTTTTACTAAATCTCCGTCAAGACATATGTGCTGTCTGGTCCCATCAAGTCTGCAGTCAGCGACAGCAATCGATGTCCATTACATGGATGGAGCAGGCTTGTGATCAATAAGTGCAGATTATTGCTTTACTATCAAAAGTTCGGAACGTACGGATGGATTTTCTATAATATACACAGCACCGATGGCAGCTGTTATTACAGATGAGCAGATACACAAATACATACTAAGAGGCAAGGTCACCATATTGGAGATTAATATGCACATTTTTCTTTGGCTTCAGATGACCCTTTGTAGAGAATACGCCTGTCCTATGCATGATATCACCGATCTGCAAGACTATAGGGGCTAAAAAGTCATTAACACTAGAGATGAGCGAACACTAAAATGTTCGAGGTTCGAAATTCGATTCGAACAGCCGCTCACTGTTCGAGTGTTCGAATGGGTTTCGAACCCCATTATAGTCTATGGGGAACATAAACTCGTTAAGGGGGAAACCCAAATTCGTGTCTGGAGGGTCACCAAGTCCACTATGACACCCCAGGAAATGATACCAACACCCTGGAATGACACTGGGACAGCAGGGGAAGCATGTCTGGGGGCATAAAAGTCACTTTATTTCATGGAAATCCCTGTCAGTTTGCGATTTTCGCAAGCTAACTTTTCCCCATAGAAATGCATTGGCCAGTGCTGATTGGCCAGAGTACGGAACTCGACCAATCAGCGCTGGCTCTGCTGAAGGAGGCGGAGTCTAAGATCGCTCCACACCAGTCTCCATTCAGGTCCGACCTTAGACTCCGCCTCCTCCAGCAGAGCCAGCGCTGATTGGCCGAATTCCGTACTCTGGCCAATCAGCACTGGCTAATGCATTGTATTGGCATGATGAAGCAGTGCTGAATGTGTGTGCTTAGCACACACATTCAGCTCTACTTCATCGGGCTAATAGAATGCATTGGCCAATCAGCGCTGGCCAATGCATTCTATTAGCGTGAACTGAGTTTGCACAGGGGTTCTAGTGCACCCTCGGCTCTGCTACATCAGATTGCTACATCTGATGTAGCAGTGCCGAGTGTGCATCAGATGTGTAGTTGAGCAAAACTGACTCAGCACTGCTAAGTCTCTGCATTCGCATAGGAATGCATTGGCCAGCCTTCGGCCAATCAGCGCTGGCTCTGCCGGAGGAGGCGGAGTCTAAGGTCGGACCTGAATGGAGACTGGTGTGGAGCGATCTTAGACTCCACCTCCTCCAGCAGAGCCAGCGCTGATTGGTCGAGTTCCGTACTCTGGCCAATCAGCACTGGCTAATGCATTGTATTGGCGTGATGAAGCAGTGCTGAATGTGTGTGCTTAGCACACACATTCAGCTCTACTTCATCGAGCTAATAGAATGCATTGGCCAGCGCTGATTGGCCGAATTCCGTACTCTGGCCAATCAGCACTGGCTAATGCATTGTATTGGCGTGATGAAGCAGTGCTGAATGTGTGTGCTTAGCACACACATTCAGCTCTACTTCATCAGGCTAATAGAATACATTGGCCAATCAGCGCTGGCCAATGCATTCTATTAGCTTGATGAAGCAGAGTGTGCACAAGGGTTCAAGCGCACCCTCGGCTCTGATGTAGCAGAGCTGAGGGTGCACAAGGGTTCAAGTGCACCCTCGGCTCTCCTACATCAGAGCCGAGGGTGCGCTTGAACCCTTGTGCAGCCTCGGCTCTGCTACATCAGAGCCGAGGGTGCACTTGAACCCTTGTGCACACTCTGCTTCATCAAGCTAATAGAATGCATTGGCCAGCGCTGACTGGCCAGAGTACGGAATTCGGCCAATCAGCGCTGGCCAATGCATCCCTATGGGAAAAAGTTTATCTCACAAAAATCACAATTACACACCCGATAGAGCCCCAAAAAGTTATTTTTAATAACATTCCCCCCCTAAATAAAGGTTATCCCTAGCTATCCCTGCCTGTACAGCTATCCCTGTCTCTTAGTCACAAAGTTCACATTCTCATATGACCCGGATTTGAAATCCACTATTCGTCTAAAATGGAGGTCACCTGATTTCGGCAGCCAATGACTTTTTCCAATTTTTTTCAATGCCCCCGGTGTCATAGTTCCTGTCCCACCTCCCCTGCGCTGTTATTGGTGCAAAAAAGGCGCCAGGGAAGGTGGGAGGGGAATCGAATTTTGGCGCACTTTACCACGCGGTGTTCGATTCGATTCGAACATGGCGAACACCCTGATATCCGATCCAACATGTGTTCGATAGAACACTGTTCGCTCATCTCTAATTAACACGTCCCTGCCCATCCTTAACGTTCTCAAGACAATGCTAAACATAAGATGATTAAGGATGGAAATTAGGAATTGTTCCTTGGATTGTCATCCACAATAACCAAAGATTACATCAGCTTCATTCCGCTCGGGATGTATAGGTTAGTCCCTCAGGCGGGGCCATTATACATTATACATACACCCGACAGTGCACACCACTAAAATGGATATAAACGATTTATGGCGTACACTGGAGAGAAAACATTTGTACCATATCAAGGCCTAATGTCGTTTTTTTACACCCTGGCACGGCTCGTATTAAACCGCCTGTATAAATCAAATGTGCGCAGGATTCATTCATCTTGGCTGCTTTAAAATTCTATTGAATTGTAAATGTGCGTTGCCAAGTAATGGATTTTCCTTGGGATTTACTGAAGGCAACAACAGAGGAGCACGTTGTCATTTCTTTTTCCACATCCAAGAGTTTTGTTGAACAGGCATCCGTCGTCATCCTATCAAAGCACCGACGTTTCAGGAGCAGGACTCTAAGGCAAAAAAAAGACGTAAAATCACACGCCGTAAATGCAAATGGATGGCTAAAGGATGGTGTCGCTCATTTATCATGTCCTATGTGATAGATGACATGAAACATTGCACATTATAGTGCTCTAGAAAGGGGCCATATTGAACAACGTATTGTCCACCAGTGGAAGATACTGGTGATACTTATACTCACCTACCCCTGGTCCCCATTCTTACATCCAGACCCACAGTGGAACAGCTCAGGTGACCACCACCAATCACTTTAGTAGTCACATGTTTAGTACTGGTGACATCACTGCTAATATATCACTGGTAAACTTCATATGAGCACTAAGGTCAGGGATTGGCCACAGCAGTTATCTGAGCTGCTCTTCACCAACGTGGACACGGAATGAAATGGAGGACCAGATGCCCAAACCGTGGCCAGGGAGTATTGCTTCTTTTTTGTTTAACTCCAAAACCAACCAACCCCCTTCCCACCACCTCTTCCCAAGTTGTACCGTTTGCTTGGAAGATTCCTTTAAATTTGGCTTCTAAGGCTTAATCAGTTTTGCTGTATTTTGCCTTCAACTATATACAGTATATTGGGAGAGATTCCCCAAAATAATATTTCTTCCATTGTTTCCATTGCCAAAAAGTTTCAGAATCCCTATATTGTTGACAATGAATCATACTTTAGGTTACTGCAGGAACTAGAGATGAGCGAGTAGTATTTGATCGAGTAGGTATTCGATCAAATACTACGGTATTTGAAATACTCGTACTCGGTCGAATACCACGCTGTAAACGTAAAAGTCGTAGTATTCGGTAAACGTAAAACACCGTAGTATTCGATCAAATACCTACTCGATCGATTACTACTCGCTCATCTCTAGCAGGAACTACAGAAGTATGGGGTCTTCAGCAGGAAGCCCAATCCATGATTGACTGTATTTGGGACAAGTGATGGTACCCCATTTGTATAAAGTACAGAGTCCCTCTTAAATGGGCTAAGTATCATTGGATGCCCAGTAGTTTCCCATTAGCTCTTATTATGTTCTTTTTCTTGTTCTTTTCTGGTTCCACATTGTTGGTCTGTGTTCGAGTTTCCATTTGGGAAGTCCGTTTGAGAACCCTCCGAACGGAAACCTATCCACATAAAAAAGCGGTTACCTAAGGAAATCCGCAGATGCCATAGACTATAATGGGGTCTGTGTGGTTTCCGAAAAATGTGGAGAGAAAAATGCTGATTGCAGGACTATTCTGTCCGTGTATTTCATGCGTAGAGAGGAACGGAATGGCCAGAACGGGGGATCAGAGTACCACATGTTAACATGCCAATGTATAAGTTGGGTTTGTGAGAGTTGACAAAAATTATCATTTTTTCTTTTTTTTTTTTTTTTTTTAAAGCAAAAATTAACTTGACTGTTTTTGTCTCTTACAGAAGGAAAATGGATTACGGCCCTAATAATGTGCTCCATGTAGTCTTACGCTAATGCCTCATGCACACAGTCAAGACACTTGCAAAATTCAGCATGGTGGCGGAATTCAGAGTTCCTAATGCCACGTACCACAGAGCCATAAGAGCCCCATTAGATGGACGGTGCTTTTGTAGCAGTAACAGAATTCCACTGAAAAATAAAATATATATATAATATACATACATATATTATAATATATAATTGGAGTCCTAAAAAACCTACAGTACAGTAACGCTCTATAGAAATCTACGAATGCCATACTACGGCTCTGTGAAGCTTGAAAGCTATCCGTCGAGTAGCAGTTGTGAGAGAGTGAAGGGTGTGGTGTGGGAGGACAGGTATATTCTAGCCAGGCAGCTAAAGGGTGTATAGTAAATACCCACACCAGGGAGGTCAGCTGTGTAATCAAGGCCTGATAATAGTCTGTGTGTGAGGACTAAGAGTGTGGCACCACACTGACAGAGCTGACCTGTCCAGACCGAACCTACAAAGCAAGTATTGTGCCACCCATTGTTGTTGCCAAGGCGGGAGTCTGGTAGCCAGGCTCCTGTATAGTCAGGGGAAAGTTTTCTAATGTTTAGTTAGTTCTCAGCCGAGAAGGTTTTTGTTTGCAGTTAGTGCAATACAAGTGAATAAAGCCTGAACTTGTGTGCAACCCAGTCTCTGTGTCCCTGTTTCCTGCACTGCTACAAGCATTTACCTGAGCGATTCCCCACACATTACACCTGTAAGCGTAGGACCTCAAAAGTAGACTACCGGAATTATCGAGAAGGATTCCGTTGTAACCACAAAACAATCCCTGTAATTCTGAATCTGACAACCTCCCCGACACCCACATAACCAAACGTCCTGACATTGAGATTTCTATTCCCAAAAATATTATTTGCAAGCGCCAGCGCCAATATTTACTTTAATATTTAGAAAGGTCAGAGCCAGAAACCTGACATTTGTGAGCGTTTTTGCCACCGTTCTCCTGCCAATTATGATAATGACGACTGGCTCAACAAGTTTAATAATAAATGGAGCAGAGATTCTCAATATGTTGAACAGCTCTCTCCTCGGGATAATGTCATTTAGGAGATGTCCTAACAATGTAATTGTCTACGCTCTATATGAATACTAAAGACGCTTTACAGGACACTCACTCAAGTCCGGGAAGGGGAATATTCAATTAGAATATTTTGTAGATTTTTAATACAATAGATGTCATGCACGCTCATTTTCTTAGGCCAGTCCACCATCATTACCGGGACCTGGACAACTTCCAGTTGCTAACAAATAGCCGCTCCGGTCTAGGGCCGGACACTGGATGTCACAGACAATAATTAATATGTTATTTTTATTACTAGATGCACGTAGCTTAGGAATAAGTTTCGATAGAGATATTTTATAGTACTTTATGTATGTACTGTATAGAACACAAAAAAAACATCTTCCATTGAAATCAATGGGTGCCGGTCATTTCTTTTTTCCACGACCGGTTCAGCCACGGACGTCCACCTGAAGACACTCCCTCTCAACTAGGCCCATTCATTTGGGCCAAATCGGAGGGGAGTGCCGCGACTGGATGCCAATGCACTGCACCAGCATCCAGTCACGGCCACCCATTTTTTGGTCTGGAATCTGAGGTGGCCTCCGCGTCAAATTCCGGACCAGAAAAACCTCACCTGAACTCAGCTGAAGACATTGCTGATAATACTAAGTATTCTCTGCTCATTTTCTAAACATTCTCTCTGATCCAACTGAAGGAGGACACATCTATTATTAGTATTATGTACAGGGTGCATGCAGGAGGCGGCGGGGAAAGGACAGGAAGTCTGTGAAGTACAACTTCAGCCAATAGTTGCAGAGCAGGAAGTGATTTCAGACAATGGGCCACTGTGTTTGCAACTTTTTCTATACATAGAACTAATGCACGGCTATTTATTTGCTTCCTGTGATGTCAAAGGGGTTATCCAAGTAGGCAAGGGGGCTGTCATTGCTCCTTGCAGTCCCACAACCCCTCTAAATATTGACCACCACTGCTGCTCTCCTGTTGTCCTGGGACCTGATGATGAGGATAGTGATGATTTCTCATGACCATTATCTCAGCACTCTGCAGCACTACAGCGGGAGAGCAGGGATGGAGATTAGGAGGGTCCTTGGGTCTCCAGCCTCAAGTCATAGGAAGGGGCTACCAACAGGCCAGGTTCTGGGAAGTTTGAATAAAGGACCGGAGAGTCCCCAAAACTCATGACAACTCTTTGGGTTTGGTGAGTAGCTCAGGGGAGATATATACCTCTGTATCAAAGACTACCATATCCTTAGTACAGGTCATTGATATCAGATTAATTGGAGATTAACTATCGATCAGATCAAAGAGCTATAAGCAGGCGCCCTTGTACACTGTATAGTGGGTGTTCACACTTCTACAGCTCAGCTCCCATTCACTTGCATTTGCACCTCTCAGCATTTTGGTGAATCTCGGTAGCCATAATAGGTATTTAGGACCTAGCGTCTTCACAAGGTCACTGGATGGGCAGGATTACCAGAAATAATGTAAACCTACAAAACCATTAACACCAATCTGCTAAAAGAGACTAGTCTATAGAAAATTTAAAGAAAAAACACAAAAAATAGTCTTGGAATAACAAGATGCAAAAAAATTCTCCCCAAAAAGGCAATATCGCTGCTGCTAATGAGCAAATATCACATTTGCATTACATTAAAGAGCTGACTTATAAAGACACACATGAAATGCAAAGACGGATAAGCTGGAAGGTTTCACTGAAAGTCAGAACGTGACATTTTTACATAAAGCCTTC
Organism: Leptodactylus fuscus; assembly: GCF_031893055.1. Lineage (NCBI taxonomy): Eukaryota > Metazoa > Chordata > Amphibia > Anura > Leptodactylidae > Leptodactylus > Leptodactylus fuscus. Next base: position 256,570,965 of record NC_134266.1, on the reverse strand, counting down.
GTCTTCATCATCTGTGAGTCACATGATAATGCCGCAGCAGATTTTTCCACTGCACTCACACTCACCGTAGCAAATATTTGGTTACAGTCAATTTTTCTTTATACAATCCCATACAATACTGAGATATGTCAGGAAAAATCCTTCAATGTCTATAACGCACATTGTAACCGCTGGGTGGTCAGACATATTGGATAGAATCTCATGATATAATGATGCAAAATAATGTTATTTAGGAAAGCTGGTCATCTTGTGACATGTATATTTGGACATGTCTGCCCAAGAGCAAAGTCAAGGAAAGACACATCTGTACGCAACCTTGCTGAGGTCAACATTCTGCAGGACATACCATCCCTCTATCATTGTCTAGTCCATATAAGTCTGATGGTCCTCTCTCTGACCATCCTATCAATCTTTTTGAGGATGGTAATCTGTTCCATGTACAAAAGTGAAGCCATCATCAATGCTAGCCAATTGCACAGATGTGAGCACCTCTGTGGGGCATCTATGGCTAGTATAGACAAATTTGGTGACTGATACATTTGGTGGCACCTGAGTAACCCACACCTGTGTTTTTGCTTCTGTTGAGAATGGAACGCACAGAGCTTTGCAAGATCTGTCACACACTATTGACCAATGACACATGATGTGCCCCATTAACTATATAGTGGGTTCTACCAATGAAAGCACATATAAATGCAGCATTAGAGGGCTTATTAGGATGTCATTTGGCTCTGGTGCTTTAGTTTGACAGGGTCTAGGATCCAGATTACAGGACACAAAATCTATATGTGTCTGTGTGTACATAATACCCTGTTTCTCCAAAAATAAGACCTACCCAGAAAATAAGCTCTAGCATGATTTTTCAGGATTATGCTTGGAATAAAAACCTACTCCAAAAATAAGCCCTAGTTACAGTTCATTAAAAAAAAGTGTCCAGGCTATACATGTCCATCTCCCCACCCTGTACCCGCCCACACTCTCCTAAGCCACAAGCCCCGCCTTCTTCCTAGCTCTTTAAACACTAACCTGGGAGGCGGGGGCAGCGAGGCGAAGAAGAACGAGAACACCGGGCACCGGACCAGCCATCTCCGCAGGTAAGTAGCTACTAGAGATGTTAGCTAGTCTCCCATTAGAATGAATGGACGCAGCCGGCGCGCAGGGGATTAAGGCTGTGTGCCGGCTGCTTCCATTCATTCCTATGGAACCGCAGTGGAGCCTTCACAATGAGTATACACTCCGCTCAGAATGAGCGGAGCGTATACTCAGTGTGAAGGCTAACATTGTTAGCTTTTCCCACAATGCTTGGCCAGTAGCAAAGCATTGTGGGAAATAATCACCGATCTCGATCCCACCTAAAAAGATCATGTTTGGAATTCCGATCGCGATCGTGAAATTTTCTTGATCGCCGATCGGAATCCGATCTTTTCCGAACACGATCGCTCAACCCTACAGATACCCCCAAATGTGTAAATTTTGTGTGTATGTGTTTAATGTTTATCTATGTGTATATGCATGTGCATGTACTGTGTATGTATCTGTGTGATGTGTACATATCTGTTTTATGTGTGCGGAATGTAATGCATCTGTAATGTGTGTGCCTATGAAATATATATATATATATATATATATATATATATATATATATATATTCTTATGTATTTTTATGTACTGTGAATAATATTGTATCATTTTTACCTGTATACATATGTAAATGTGTGAGTAAAGCATGTATCTCTGTATGTGTATAACTAGTACATTTATGTAACTCTATGTGTGTCTATAGTGTGTACATTGTACAATGTGTCCAAGGCTGTTTTCATATCTGGTTTAGTCCGTTCCATTGCTCTGCTTTGTCACAGAAGTGGAACGATGAAATTGAAGTTCATATTACTGGATCCATTACATGGTGCACACCAGCAGTCCCTGATAGACCCCACTGACTTATAATGGGGTCCATTTGTTTTCCATTTAGGTTTCTGTCCTTACTAAAAAAAAAAAACTAGCCCAGCCTGATATAGAATTCTATTGCTTTATACAAATAATTTACGTCTTTTTTGTTACATGGGAAGAATATGCAAATCTGACTTCCATGATGTAATTAGGATGCCAGTGCCTCAGTCATGCACACCAATAGAGAGCGCTCACTGAGAATGTGCAAGTCTATCTTCCATGATGTAATTAGGAAGACAGAGTCTCAGTCAAGTAAACCTATAGAGGGCGCTCCCTTTAACATCATGCCGACCTTCTTAGAGGCCTTTGTTTGCAATGATGTTGGGATTTTACCAGGTACAGTCTCTCAGCCAAGGACAGCTGTTTCGATGTTCTTGCATCTCATCAGCTTGGCACCTGTCTGGTGGTTCTCTCACTATGGAGTGACGATAACCCTGTCTGCGCCATTTGTTTTCAAGACATGGGCATGTGACTTCTGCACCCAGTTAGTGTCCTTGGCAATTATTGGTCATACGTACTGGCATCAAGAGTGCAAACACTGGAGGTGACACCCGAGCAACACTATATAGTAAGCTCCTTGTTTTATGTTAAACATATTTTAAAGAATTTTTGGACATGTTATTTTTAATATTCCGTGTTGTATTTATATTTTTTTAAAAATCGAAAAATCTTGCAACTTTTGCCACTAAGCCTAAAATAATCTTTCACTTCGTGATTCCTGGAGCTGGACTACAGCGCAGAGAGACAATGCTCTGGAGCAGACCACAGGTCATTGTAGGAAAGGGGGGAATAGTTCACCTTTAAAATCCTCTATTGTGACTAGTTATTGTTGCTGGTGTTGCTGGTCAGCATATTGTTTGGCTTAGTGGCCAGAGTCAAAACTTATTGTTTTTTAGGATTTTTTTCATAGATAATAGCATGGAATAAAAAAAAAAAAAAAAAAACCTCAACAAGTATTCTTTAAAAAAATGTTTAACATAAAACTTGAATTAAAAAATAGATAATTTAATGGTGACACATTCTCTTTAATATTGATATTGAAATATATCAGATAACTGACAAAAACATTTTTCATAATCAGCCAGATATATTAAAGCAGCTCAGCCTAACAGTACCCGTGTGGGAAGGGTCACGGTCTTGGAGCATTCCTAGCCTAATAATACCAGCCTGTAAATCCAATATGTAACCATCACTTGTTAGGCGAGTACCAGATCATACCAGGCTCTTCCCAGTACCCCTGATGGTGGTGTTGTTGGGCACCAGGTTAATATATGGGAAGTTTAGAACTGTCACAGCTTTGTTTATTGTGATTTTTCTGTGTTACTATCGGCCATCTGTTGTTGACTGTGAGTAACCCATCCGAGCATGGGGACTATTTGGTATCCCTTTGCAATCCTAATGCAGGGAATCCTTCTGGAATTTTGCACTAGCATGGGTTTCTTTCTGTTGCCAAGTTGATAAACTGATTGCTGCTATTTTGGTTCTGGAACTCCCGGGAATTGGTTGTTGGGGGGAGTCTTGTTGGCCATACATTTCCCTTGCTGAGATTACAGATGAATGACCGACCATGTAATGTATGGACAGGCTAGGTACACCTGCGTAACTATGATATGGGTCTTAATGGGTGATCTTCTTCTATGCGCTATCATAGGACACAATGATGGGTGTTATCTTGATAAGACAACCTTTTAATCCTTTAGTTTGACTAATGTTATTATCATTACATCATATCAAAGGACCCAATTTTTGACCCCCTAAAAGACACACGGGAGGTACGGAGTATTACAGTCATCATCATAGTGGAACTTTAATGATTGGTCATCACTTTCTTTAACATCACGTATTGACAATAAATTCTTAATTATAAATATTTTACTACGGTACTTCAAATGATCCTTATTAATTTTTTAGTATAGTCATATTACAGTGAGATAGAAGATTATGATTAGGAGCGTTAATTGTGCAGGGACAATCAATCACAACAATTACGGGGGTAATTACTTCTTAAGTAGCCAACATTATTACACAAACTGATAAATATCAGAGAGAACAGAAGAAAAGAAAGCAGAAATCTAAGATGCAATGGAAAATAGAAAGTAGAAACTATATGAAAGTATTGTATTTGTAAGTATTTGTATTATTACACTAGATTAGCAGTTTATGGTGTCTTGATTCAAGTGGAGAACCAAAGACCAAATGGGATCCAGTACTAATAATGTGTGGTTGACAAATATTAAAACTCCTCCTCCCTATAAGTATGGACTTCTGCTAACATAACTTCATGTGGCACCATGGTGGCTTATAGAGGAAATACTAGAGGCTGAAAGAGACTAAGAATATTCATGACCTATTCTAAGGATGGGTCATCAATATCAGATAAGTAGGGGTTTAACACTTGGCATTGCCATCGATCACCTGTTCTCAGCAACTGTTACACAGAGAATGGAGCAGGAAGCAGACAGCGATGTTCTCTGTGCTTGGCCACTACACAGAGAACAAAGCTACCTGCTTGCTGCTCCATTCTCTGTATCTCAGCTGCTGAGAACAGGTTGAGCGATGAGGGTGCAAGGTGTTGGATCCTAATTCCCCACTGACTTGATATTGATGATGTATCCTAATATAGGGCATCAATATTTTCAATTTAATAAAACACTTTTTGCTCTTGAGGGGCCCTAAGTGGCTTGTGTATCTATCTATCTATCTATATATCTATCTCCTATCTATTTATCTATCTATCTATCTATCTATCCATCCATCCATCCATCCATCCATCCATCCATCCATCCATCCATCCATCTATCTATCTATCTATCTATCTATCTATCTATCTATCTATCTATCCATCTATCTACGGTGTCTATCTATCTATCTATCTATCTATCTATCTATCTATCTATCTACGGTGTCTATCTATCTATCTATCTATCTATCTATCTACGGTGTCTATCTATCTATCTATCTATCTATCTATCTATCTATCTATCTATCTATCTATCTGTCTATCTATCCATCTATCAATCAGTCTCTCTATATAGCATCTATTTAGATAAATGTATAAAGCATCCATTTGATATATACATCCTGTCGACACTATAAGTCAATGAGTCATATGTGTCATAAATAAATAAAAAACTTACTTATAGGTTGCTCATGCTAATTTAAAACATATCTACATTATATATGCACATTATTAAAAGTATCCTCCGTCATTAAACTAATTATTGGTTGGTTCATCAGTCAGTGAATGGTCAGTTGCACTGCAGCACCACCATAGGGGAAATAAGGCATTACACACGTCTCATTGAATTCACCAGGTTGCTTGAATAAGCCATGGAAGTGTCTGGTCCTTCACGATGAGAGACACGCTTTCTAGTTTCTCTCCATTCTGGGTAATTACGACAAGCATTTATCTGAACCATTGGTAAAGACATTTTAGAATGCTTAAGCTACTGTGTATCTGAATAATTTGCTCTTTAATTTGACTCATCCATTGGCTTAAGACATTAATGTTGTGTAAGCTTCGCTTCAGTCAATGGAACCGTGATCTGTGTAATGTAACAAGCAGGCATGAAACGATACAAAAAATTGTAAACCTTCCAAGACGAGATCAAGTATGCGGATCCTACTGTAGCCAAAATAATTGTCACATACAGTACGGCATCTCTTTTCTGATGCTTTGCATAATAATACTGGTGAATACATAAAGGAATCATTTACTCCACTCTTGCAGTGGTAATAAAATAATCCCTTCTTCATTTCAGCATTTGTATACAGTGCTACAGATTGTCCTTCTAAGGTGTCACCTGAGTCTTCTGAGCCCAAAAGTAAAATCTAAAACCTGTAATATGGCATTTATAATACAGGTGTCTACCTTTCTGGTAGAAGAACCTTTGGAACCCTCCACTCGTAGGTCTTGGTGCAACTAGTACCCGGCACCTTCTATAACTATATGCCCTAGGTGGCCGAGATCGCCAGTACATGAAGAGTTCCCCAAACCTTGTAGAGACTACAAAGAGTCAAACCCTTGGAAGATCATAATAAGATAGTGTCTGAAGGCCACCATGCATTCAGAATGGAGCCCGTTTAGCCCACCAGAGGAAATAACACGTTCAGCTCAATTCTGCAGCACTTAAGAAAACCTTTAATAACTGTGGACCATTATCGAGCCAGGGCCGGCTGGAGTGTTTGTCCTGTGTTGACCCATTCTAACCTCGATTTACAGAAGTCGTAAAGGGAGTCTATCACTAAGTACGGTATAAGCACAATCAGATAACTTGGATTTGGTGTCTTAGTTGCTGAGATATTAGTTTTTTTTTCCTTATTATGCTAATAAGCTTAGGATATCAACATTGCTCTCATTGCACCATTGCAGACCATTAAGATTATTACTGTCCCTGCTTTCCCGATCCTTTTGCGCACAGCACTCAATAAGCACTGTATACACAGCTATGGGCTTCACCATGATGTGGCTCCCCTCTGACCCCAGTGGTCACATGATCCACAAGATAGTTATAGGCAAGAGACCCCAGTTGCAGGGGAAATCAGCCCCCCCCCCACCCCTAAAGGTCTAATATTACCTTAAGGTGACACAATGTAATAATAATAATAATAATAATAATAATAATAATAATAATAATAATAATAATAATAATAATAATTAGAATTTGTAAGAAAAGTAAAAATAAATAAATAAATAAAATAATACTTCAATAACACGCCCTTACCACAGGTTCTAGCCCCACCCTCGACAACAACATACAAAATAAAAATTACTGTAACAGAGAGGACCCTGAACAAGAAATTGATGCGTGACTGAAGTGGTTAAGTCAATGTGGTCTTCTGTGCATGTATGGAATCTACATTGCAATATAATTGTTTGTTATATCTATATGTTCACTTTTCTGTGTAGAGTTGCAGAATGAGTCATACTCCCAGTCTGTCTCAGTTTGTCCATTACCCCCAGTCTGTCTCGGCTTACCCATTACTCCCTGTCTGTCTCGGCTTACCCATTACTCCCTGTCTGTCTCGGCTAACCCATTACTCCCAGTCTGTCTCGGCTTACCCATTACTCCCAGTCTGTATTAGCTTACCCATTACTCCCAGTCTGTCTCGGCTTACCCATTACTCCCTGTCTGTCTCGGCTTACCCATTACTCCCAGTCTGTCTCGGTTTACCCATTACTCCCAGTCTGTATCAGCTTACCCATTACTCCCAGTCTGTCTCGGCTTACCCATTACTCCCAGTCTGTCTCGGCTTACCCATTACTCCCAGTCTGTCTCGGCTTACCCATTACTCCCAGTCTGTCTCGGCTTACCCATTGCTCCCAGTGAGTTCACTATTAAAGTCACAAAAGTGTAATCTCAGCTTCAGCCTGCTGCCGTAAAGCAACTACAAAAATCTTACAAAATGAAGAGATAAAAACAATCTGTTAATTGTGCATTGCTTCGTGAATGTTATTTGCTAATGAATAAAACTTATTTTCCGATGGCTATATTTTCTATAACCCACGGTGGAGAACAACGGGCATGCGGCAATCTATTACTTCTACGTCAAATGGCAATAATCTCTTATTAAAGGTTCAAGAAATTTCCAAGGCTGAAGTGCTTTTATGGGGGAATCACACTGTGAATTGGGATTATTTTGAATAAATAATGAAGTCTTCTTACCATGTAATAAGAAGGAACCCTTTGAGATGAGAAAACAAACTTGGTCTAACTAATAAAACGTGGCGCAGATTTAAAGTTGAGAAATTCTTCGTATTGAATCATTGACTTAACTTGGTAAACTGCTCTAAAACATAGAAAGTGTAATTGGCTGTCATTTTCAAGACCCAATATGCTAATTAGATTTCCCATTGTTGGGTGGACTTTGTTTACTCCAAGTAGGACAACTAGGACATTGTCATTGCTCCACAAAGGTAAGTGGCAATGACTTTGTTGCTCCAAAGAGTTCTTTGGCATATTGACAAAAATGGAGATATCTTGGGAATGGAGGAACCGACTGACAAGGGGAAAATACTGATTCAGGTGACCATAATCTATCTATCTGCAGGGTTGGGTTGACATGCTAGGTCCTGGAGATGGACTCACTTTAAAGGGTACCTATCATTTTCAAAAAGAGTTAACAAATGACAAGTATTGACCAGTAGGAGACTTGGGGCTTAGTTCTCCACCCTTCGTAAGACTCAAAGGTCAATTGAGCACTATGTCCCTTTCCATCTTTTAGCTCTCCTCATGAATGGTGCATCACATGTACAGTCTTATAGACAGTGTGTATACTCAGGAAAGGATGGACACTACTCAAAGTAGTTTCCAGATGAGCTTGCTTATTTCATTATCACAGTATCACAGTTCACAAAAGGTCAAGAGCCGCATAATAATTGCACATAACAATGTTAGACTGTCAGATATGTTTGTTTTTTAATGTCAGATATGCAACGTTCAGGCAATATTGAGAGGTCAACACATATTGAAGCCAGCCACACTGGCAAGGAACAAGGTTCTGTGCAGTTATTATGCGGCTCTTGACCTTTTGTGAACTATGTTAATAAAATAAGCAAGCTTAGGCCCGGTTCACATCTGTGCATGGGTTTCCGTTTGGGGAGTCCACTTGTTGACCCCCTAAATGGAAACCTGATCTGCATAAAAAAATAGACTGGGGTCCATGTGGTTTTCGTTCAAAAAATGTGGAGAGAAAAATGCTACTTGCAGGACTTTTTCTCTCTAATTTTTAATGCAGAGAGGGGAACAGAATGACCCAAACGTAGATGTGAACCGGACCTCAATGGAAACTGCTTGGAGTTCTGTCTATCCTGAAGTATTTGGAGGAATCCGTCCAGTTCTCCCTGGAATCGTGCACCCAACATTATCTACAGAGAGAGTACTGCCCATACACCCTTCCCTCATAGAAAGTTTTTGAGATCATATACATATCACCAGTTGAACATAGTCGATCAAATGTGCAGAGGAACAGAATGTAGCAATCGGAGGGGGACTCAGCTTCTGTATTCCCACTCATCAAAACTTCTTAGTTGCCATAAGCTTGTTTGAAGTGATAATATTGTATTTAGGATCTGTGCTTGTGGTCAATGATCTGTTGATATGTCCAGATTGGAATCATCTGACAGAGGTTTAACAAAAAACTCCTTAGACCCTAAACATGTGATCAGCCCCATCTACCATGTACCATATGGCCTAAGTGAAACTTCTAACTTATAGAGTCTCTCTTGACAATTGGCACATTTCAGAATTCTGGATGCAAGTAACCTCTGCATGTGAACAAGTATGTTCTTGAAGAGATCTTGAAAACTATATAAAACTATAATACTTAAAAAAGCCAGAAGAACTTTACGCTCCTTAAAAACATTTACACAAAGATAAAGTCAACCATGCTATCTCCATGTATAAACAGGACAAGTAAACAATAGAAGATCTTTACCTTTTCCTTGTCCTCGAGACCAGATGTATCTAGAACATTCCGTATTACAAAGGGTGTGGACAGTCTCAAGAGAACTTGTTCAAAAGTACAGATGATTTTTGGGGAAACAATTTCAAAATTATCATGAAACTTCATGGTTTTATGAACTTCACATTTAATAAGTTTCCTCAGTCCTTCTCCAAGCTGAAGAATAACCATGTTGGGGTCAAACATCAGGTGGAAGGGAAAAGCTCTACAGAATGTGCTGATACTTATCCTCAAGTCAGAAGGAACTTGAGACGATCTTGCTGGAGGTAATTTTGTGATGGTTGCATTATCACATTCCTTAATTTTAAAGATAAGAGTGTTACAGTTACCCGGACTTATAATTTCAGGAAACAACTTCTCATTGACGTTATTGACTTGTTCAACCTCAACTTTGAGTTGATAGATCTTCTTTCCCACTGCCTTTATCATACCGAGCATGGCAAACCCTACAATGTGATGGAGATGGAAGCAACTGAGGACGAGGGTCCCATCGGTAAGCTCTTTGCATAGGAAAGAGGGGGATTCAACAGTCACCTGTCTTCCAATTGAAGTCCTAATATGCTCCAACAAAGCATCAAAACCATTGAAGAAGTCAAGTAGGGTTCCACCAACAGCTCGCAGAACTCTTTCATTCTCCTCAAAGCAAAGACTGAAGAACTCCTCACCAAATCTTTCTTGTAACTCTTCAAACTTCATCCCTGAAATAAAAGACATTTTATATATTTATATACATCTCATTATCATGAATATGTTATTAGATATATGGAACGAGTTCTGTATTATATTTGTTTAACTCGCTTACTATACTGTAAGATTAGTTGTTATTTTTTTCATAGTTTTTGCTAAAGTGATTTTTTACTTAGATAAAAATGTACTTCTGTGCAAAGTTTAGACAATGCAGCTCTGTCTTCCAGGAGGGCTTCTTGTGAATGGAGCACCAGTGTACTTGCTTGACCAGCATTTCATTCACTTCTATGGGACTCGTGGGACTGAAATCTCTGGAGCCCCATTAAGTGAATGGAGCACCATCCATGCAAAAGTACTGATGCTCCATTTACAAGGAGGCCTTAGAGGGACTTTTATTCCACTGTCCTCCTGATCACTCCTTCCAGTGATTGAACATTTATCCTCTGTTCTGTAAATAGGGGATAACTGTCCATAACAGGAAAAGCCTTTTGACTCCTCCCTTACTTAGTAATACATTTTTCCTGTGTTTTGAGTCCTCCCCTGCTTAGTAATGCATTTTTCCTGTGCTTTGAGTCTTCCCTTGCTTGCTAATGCTCTTTTATCCTATGCTTTGCATCTTCCCCCGTTGGCTAATGCACTTTTTCCCTGTGTTTTGAGTCTTCCCCTGCTGGCTAATGCACTTTTTTCCTGAGTCCTCCCCTGCTTGCTAATGCATTTCTCCTGTGCGTTGAGACCTCCCCTGCTTGCTAATGCACTTTTTTTTCCTGTGCTTTGAGTCTTCCCCTTTTTTTCCTGTGCTTTGAGTCCTCCCCTGCTTGGTAATACATTTTTCCTGTGCTTTGAGTCCTCCCCTGCTTGCTTATGAACTTTTTTCCTGTGCTTTGAGTTTTTCCCTTTTTCCTGTGCTTTGAGTCTTCCCCTTTTTTCCTGTGATTTTAGTCCTCCCCAGCTTTCTAATGCACTTTTTTCCCTGTGCTTTGAGTCTTCCCCTTTTTTTCCCTGTGCTTTGAGTCCTCCCCTGCTTTCTAATGCACTTTTTTTCCTGTGCTTTGAGTCTTCCCCTGCTTCCACCTGTGTTGTTTGGCCTTTTCCTTGCACAGTAATCCACATTGTATGATCTGCAGAAAACAGAGCAAATAGCTATTCTGATCTTATTTTCGGCTTCGAAAGAGACAGGAACGATAGAATAAATAAATTCTGTTTACTTACCCAGCACTGCCACAATACATCTCCTACATATAATACTCCTGCACCCTCTGTACACATCATTTTTCATATCTCACTAGATATGCTATTTAAATACTGCAATCTTTGATGTGTATTCTAGAATTTTCTATAACTTTTACTGGCTCGTTGTTTTTTCCTCGGTAATGAATTTACACTTTTCTCAGATTTATCAGTCCTTTATCAATAGTGAAGCTGAAAATAATGGAAAACCAAAATTGTGATATTTAAACAGAAAAAAAACAAGTAAATGTCACAACATCTCAGATTTACTCTCAGAAGTTTAAGAAGCTGCTCTTAAAAGAAATACAACAATGAGAAGACAGCCATAACTTTGTTTTATTGATGGATTTCTATGAAGCCTTTACTTTATGGGCCTTAAAGGGGATGCATTACCAATTTTTTTGTATTCATTAAATGAAATGTCACATTTTTCTCATCTGTTTTTATTTTATGATTGTAGATTTGTAATTCTATTTTCTGTACAAGAGTATGGGGGGCAACCAATGTGCTTGAGCTTCACCTATGCTCCCTTAACAGCATTTAGTAATATGCTTTACGGCATAGTCATGGCCATGGGCAGCAACAGACTGGAGTAATTGAAGTCTATGATAGAGTTGTATTCTTAAAAAACATATGTAACATATAAACTTGGTCATTTTCTGGTGACACAGTCCCTTTAGGAATCTGTCTACATCCAAATTTTTATAGCAAGATTTTAACAGAATATTCCCATTTTAACAATTAATTATTTATTAATTGTTTTTGAGCCTCCTCTTCCCCCAGGTGAACCTCACAGGTAGAGTTGGCCTGATGAAGACTCTAGGTTGGGTGTCGAAACGCGTTGCCATTGAACCAATAAAGGATTATAAGCTTTCAGCAGTTCATCATTATACCCGGACTGTTCTGTTTTTCTGCGTCTACATTGTAACAACTAATGGAATTTACAGTCTACGGGAGAGCATTCAGTTACCTGCAACTCATTGGCACATACATGGTACGTTAAATGGACCACAAGATGTGCCATATTATGCCAAAATTCTGCTGCAAATTTCTGTTGCAAAATGTGGTAAATCTGGTATATGGTAAGACTGTCTAATCTGAGTTTACATTGTCTATGAGGTTGAGGCCCCTTGTTAAGGAAATGCATCCTTTTTTGGTTGCAGATTTTGCTGTGTTTTTTTAATTAGTCATACGTAGGAGTGGATTGAGCAGAAGGGAGAAGTATAAGAACTTCCTATATATTTCCCATTCCTTTTGTAGCCATTCTTTGCTTAGGCTCAAAAAAGCGCAACATAATCTGCAACAAAAAAGCTGTGTTTTTGCAACGTGGAGCCTCAGCCTAAGGCCCCTTGCACATGACCATGTGTGAGTTCAGTCTGCTACGGGATAGCAGAGTAACCCATTCATTTCTGTCGACCCATACACATGACCATGTATTACCTGTACAGTCTGGCCCACGAAACTCAGGACCGGTCCTATTCCTGTCCTGTTTTACTGCCGCGCTTCTGCAGCACCCATTCATTTAATTAATAAGGCCATGGAAGCACAACCGGTTGCACAGGTAGCACACGGATGACATCCGTATGCCACTTATGCACTGCCAGTGCCCCATACACGGTCGTATACTATTAGCCTTACCCTTGGTTCACATCTGTGTTTGGTAATCCGTTCGGGGAGTCCGCATTGGGACCCCCCCGTATGGACTACCGAATGCATTGGCAAGTGGTGTGCAGTGAAAGCACAGGGACCTGATAAACTAATGGGGTCTGTGTACTTGCCACGAGATCTCCGCAGGGAACATGCAGACAGGAAAGTAGATTGTGAAGTACTTTAATGTCCGAAGGATTCATGCGGGCAGCGCTCATAGAACACACAGACCCCATTATAGTCTATGGGGATCCGTGTGCTTTCACTGCACAGCGCTTGCCATCTGCGTTTGGTATTCCGTTCGGGATGGGGTCCTCATGTGGACTCCCCGAATGGATTGCCAATGCAGATGTGAACGAGTCCTTACACAGGATTAGTAAAATTACCATATTGTGTTCCTTCGGAGAACAGCTGTAGCTCAACTGATGGAACTGAAAAATCTTACTTAAAAAGTTTGTGTGTAGCCTGAGCCTAACACAGAGAAGGGAGGGGGAGTACAAAGATAAGCTAAATCAGCCAGGAGCAGCGCTCTGCCGGATCTATGTCACACTCAGCAGGGTAGCCAGCTAGGTGAATGAGTTATTCAAACTCTACGGCAATAAAGTGGTAGGAAATTTTTAATGAACCCTATTTAGAAAATTGCTAAATTTTGCATTTAATAAGCAAGTCTTTACCTTTTCTTAATGTACTACTGAGCCAAGGGGTTAAACGCTCAGACCTTTGACTAAAGCGGCCAAATAAGACATCGAGCAACAATAATAGCACAGAATCCATTTCTCCTCAATTTGTTTAATTTCTCTCCAACAGTTTAAATATTAAATTCCTGAGGGGAAGGAATCAAAGTCTTCCTATTGCCTTCCACAATATGCATATTCAAAAGGCCATATGATAGAATCGGCGCGTCTCTCTGGATCCGTTCCCTTTGAAGTGCCTTAAACTGCTTGTTTAGTATGGCTTCCAGACATTTGAACAGGGAAACCTGCTTCAAACAGATTAACACCTGCTGGCAAAATTGGACCAAAAGCAATTCAATCAAGGGATATTTCAGACGTTGTCCACAATCATCGCCGGCCCATTAAATCAATACTCAACACTAAGTACAATATATAGCGGGGGGCAACAAAACAAGTTTTATATTCCCATAGGTGCAGTGTAATGTTTTCAGTTCGGAATGTAATTCTCAGGAGTATTGCTGCTGAAGGTCATGTAGAACGTGCGTCCACGCGTTCCGCTCGCTGCTTTCATCTCCTTTGCTTCGCACATAAAGGCAACACAGATTAAAACACAAGTCATTTGCGCAGCCGTTTTAATTTGATAGGATTTGGGTGGAACGCATCATTTAGCACAAGCACCACTTTCTGCTAACAGATAATGCTAACATCACCTTCTTACAAGGTGAGATTTTCCATGTTTGGTCTTCTTTGATTATTCTGTTGGGAAACTGATCAAATGTAGCAACTGTGTCCATCGCAACATCATTGCAAGTCTGACCTTCTCGAGTTCTATTGAAAAATCAGTGCACGGTCTCCATAGCTACTTTCTCCACCCCTGAGGAGCTTTTTACCACAACACTGACTGTTCACATCCTAATACAGGGTGTCAATTGAATAACCATCTTCATTTTCCTCCCCCACAAGGGAGGACCTCTCATGTTCTTATCGACATGTGGTATTATATATATATATATATATATATATATATATATATATATATACAGTGAGCTGAATTCAGTGCACTGTTGGCTTGCCCGGGATGTGCCTTGGAGGTGAAGATATCAGTGCCGTGAGTTTCAGCACCAATCTCTCCCCACTGTCAGAAGGGCGGGCCTTAAAGCCTAGCATCATCGACCATAGACTTTTTTTTTTTTTTTTTTTTAAATGTAGATTGTGAGCCCCACATAGAACTCACAATGTACATTTTTTCCCTATCAGTATGTCTTTGGAATATGGGATGGAAATCCATGCAAACACGGGGAGAACATACAAACTCCTTGCAGATGGTTTTCTGCCCTTGGCGGGATTTGAACACCAGGACTCCAGCGCTGCAAGGCTGCTGTGCTAACCACTGAGCCACCGTGTGGCCCCCATCATCAACCATAGACTTGTACTGTCTTGTCTTGTACTGGACTTGTCATTTCACAGACTTGTACTGTCGGGAGGTGGCATTGCTCACAACCCAGCGATGATGCCGGACTGTAAGGCCAACCCTTCAGCACGGATATCACCACCAAGGGGGCGCATAACATGAACACCAACAGTGTGCTGAATCTAGAACACTGTCGGCTTGCTAGCAGTATACAATACCACTCATTGATGAGGGCATGAACGGTCCTCTTTAAAGGAGTCTTCCAGTTATTTAAAATATATATATATATATATATATATATATATATATATATATATTTAAGAAGTCTTGCAATAGGGATATTAATGTAAAAAATAGTACTCTCTCACCTCTCTCCAATCCCCTGTGGCTTCTTTAGTCAGTAATGGACTTAAAGGGGTTGTCCAGGATAAACTGACAATTAACCCCTAAACTAAACTCCCTCCCCCACCTAACTTCTAATTTACTTCAATTTTATCTGATCTGATAATCCGGTGCTGTTCCATTTCACCGCTTTCGAAACAGAACGTTACCATCACTCTTCCCCCTCCCCTTTCCCAAGCAATACTTATCAAGCCTTCCTTTGTCCGGGGACGGCTCCTCCCTGTCTTCTAGCAGTGGGTGGAATAGGTTAGCTAGGGAGACGGGGAGGGTAGGAGGGGCTAGTAATGGGCGGGATCAATAGACTTAGTGAGATACTGAGGGTGGGAGGAGCTAGTAATGGGCAGGATTGCTAGTCAGTGAAAGTGGGAGGTGCTAGGCTTAGTCAGACAGTGAGGGTGGGAGGGGCTAGGCTTAGTGAGACAGTGAGGGTGGGAGGGGCTAGACTTAGTGAGACAGTGAGGGTGGGAGGCGCTAGGCTTAGTGAAACAGTGAGGGTGGGAGGGGCTAGGCTTAGTGAGACAGTGAGGGTGGGAGGGGCTAGGCTTAGTGAGACAGTGAGGGTGGGAGGGGCTAGGATTAGTGAGACAGGGAGGGTGGGAGGGGCTAGGCTTAGTGAGACAGGGAGGGTGGGAGGGGCTAGGCTTAGTGAGACAGAGGGTTTTGTATCGGAGTACGAAAGGAGGAGGGGGCTGAGTAAGAGGAAGTTAGTGCAACGATACAGAGGAAGCTGCATAGTAGGAAGGTAACAGCATGTAAACAAGCACAGAGGATGCAGCAGCAACCAGAGACACCCAGAAATCACTGCAAATACTGCTAAAGGTATATAAGTGTACTTATTAACCCATTACTAGCACTAACGGACCTTTATAAAAAAAAAAAAAAGATTTTCTGCCCGGAAAACCCCTTTAGGCGCTCAAATACATTTTTATATGACCCCTCTGGTTGTACATAAGCCGGTGTATAGTGTTAATAATTAAGTTACTGACAGCTGTGAGTTTGTCTTCATGTTCATTCGTCAAAAACAGTGTGCACCAGAGGAGCAGAGAACAAGTCAGTGCTCCTGAGGGGAGAACATAACTTCATTATAAATTTGTCTGTAATTTATTCAATAGCATTATATGGACACCAAGGCTCATTTTCAAAAGTAGGCCACAATCAAAAAATACTGCAACAGAAGCGGAAGCACAGGCAGCCGTGAACAAGAGCGGGGACTGGTAAGTAAATAGGGCTGTTACCTGCTGGGGTTACTCTATGGCAGCTACCCCAGTAGTTACGCCACGGGTTCCACTGCTGGAAACCGTCTTAAGCTACATGTACACGTTGAGAATTGTGCAAAATCCACAGTAACATGTAAGCCAATATTTTCTTACTCATGTATACCATGCACATTTCTCGGTGACAAATTTAGCATGTGGGTTTGTTGCAGAAAATCCTCAGCAGACACTTGGATGTGTGTTTGTACTCTTAAGGGGTGGGTGTGTGGCCCAATCATGAGAGAAGAGGAGAATGGGGCTCATGTGTGGGTTCGTTTTGTTTCTGCAGCATGAGTCATGGAAGGTTTTGGATGGGAACCTTATAGAACGAGGAGATTCTGGGGATGAGAGAATGTAGACTCAGTATTGATAAATGTGGAGGAGTTTTCAGCAGACGGCACACACCTAATATCGGACTGTAGTTCATCCTTTCTGCTTTATTCAGCTATAGCAGAGTGAAATCTCTCCTATTATTCTACAAAGCTCTCCACAATGCTGTGCTGTGATACATCTTTTTTCTCATCTCCATTTATCAACCCATTGTGTTCTTAGCTCATCGATTCCCTACAGGGGAGTCTTGGAAACCCGCCAGGAGGCTGAGACAGTCTGGATGGGAAGATGACCACATGCCTTCATGCAATATTATCTGTGTACATTGGAAATTTGTTGTATTTTGGTAAAAATGATTTGGTAGGGGAGCCCCGAGTCTAAAAAGGTTAGAAAACACTGTCTTAGCTCAACGAAAGACCAACAACTCTTCTCCTTCTTTATTCTGTCATCTCATTCAAGTCTTCAAGACTTCTTTTGTGTTCTACGCAATTCTATGGATCTCAAACCGTAAGATTTGCTTTCATCATTCGCAGGTTGGAGAATTTCTCAAAAAATAATTTCTTTAAGAGGTTTCCCTGGACTATAATACTAATGATATTAATGACCTGGCCTTAGGAGAAGTCTTCATTATTAGACTGGTGGGAGACCAATATCTGGCATTCCCTTTGATCAGCTGTTTGAAGAGTCTACAGCTTTCAGAGAAGCACTCTAGCCTCTCTAGCGCCATACATTGTATAGTGACTGTGTTGCAGCATTGCCCAATTTAATTGAATGTGACTGAGCTAGAAGCAGATCATTTGACCAATGAACTTGATGTTACATGGCCTGTAGCAGTAGAAGTGGCTGGTGACTACTGGAGTTCTGCTGCTGCTTCAAGTGGCTGATCCTTGGAGGTCCCAGATTCCTAAGGATAGGTCATCAATATTTTAGTCCCCCTAAAAGCCTTTAATGAAGGCTTATGTTCAGTGGCTTAACTAGCAGGGTAGCAGTCGTAGTGACTGACATAGGGCCCGAGAAATTTGGGGGCCCACAAATGGAATTTTTTTTTTTTTTTTTTTAGTAGTAGTAACCCCAGCAGGTAACGGACTCTATTTACTTACTGAACCCCGCTTCTGCTCATGGCTGCCTGCGCAGGAGCGGGGATCGCTAGCTGAGGTCTTTTGATACCCCAGGAACAGTGAGGAAACATTAAAAAAAAAAGTGCGCCGGAGCCAGGGAGAGGTAAATAACATTGTTTCTTTACGTTTTTATCCTCCACTGGGTCTCCGATCATTATACTCTGGGGTCTGAAAAGACCCCAGAGTATAATAATTGTTCATGGTTGGTCCGCTATGGGGCATAATAGTGTGTGAAGGGCCACTATGGGGCATAATACTGTGTGTAGGGGCCACTATGAGGCATAATACTGTGTGCAGGGGCCACTATGGGGTATAATACTGTGTGCAGGGGCCACTATGGGGGATAATACTGTGTGCAGGGGCCAATATGGGGCATAATACTGTGTGCAGGGACCACTATGGGGCATAATACTGTCTGCAGGGGCCACTATGGGGCATAATAGTGTGTGCAGGGGCCACTATGGGGTATAATACTGTGTGCAGGGGCCACTATGGGGCATAATACTGTGTGCAGGGGCCACTATGGGGTATAATACTGTGTGCAGGGGCCACTATGGGGGATAATACTGTGTGCAGGGGCCAATATGGGGCATAATACTGTGTGCAGGGACCACTATGGGGCATAATACTGTCTGCAGGGGCCACTATGGGGCATAATAGTGTGTGCAGGGGCCACTATGGGGCATAATAGTGTGTGCAGGGGCCACTATGGGGCATAATAGTGTGTGCAGGGGCCACTATGGGGCATAATAGTGTGTGCAGGGGCCACTATGGGGCATAATAGTGTGTGCAGGGGCCACTATGGGGCATAATAGTGTGTGCAGGGGCCACTATGGGGCATAATAGTATGTGCAGGGGCCACTATGGGACATAATACTGTGTGCAGAGGCCACTATGATACATAATAGTATGTGCAGGGGCCACTATGGGGCATAATAGTGTGTGCAGGGGCCACTATGGGGCATAATACTGTGTGCAGGGGCCACTATGGGGCATAATACTGTGTGCAGGGGCCACTATGGGGCATAATACTGTGTGCAGGGGCCACTATGGGGCATAATACTGTGTGGAGGGGCCACTATGGGGGATAATACTGTGTGCAGGGGCCACTATGGGGGATAATACTGTGTGCAGGTATGTGGTTTGTGGGGTGAGTTGGTCAGAGTCTCGGGGGGGGGGGGGGACTATTTCAAATGTTGGCCTTGGGACCCAGCCATTCCTAGTTACGCCACTGCTTATGTCAGATATTGTGGTCAGAATTTGGTTATGATCTATAAATGAAGGATTTTAACTCATTACCAGTGAGCTTCTAATTTTTAAAGTAAATTGATAAATGAATAGTGCATTTATATGTAAGAAACTTTGTGATATAGCTTATTAAGTAGGTCTGTTTACTTCTCCACTTATTCAGCTCCTTATCTTCAATCTGACAGTTTGTTTACATTATATTTGTCTCCATATTCAGCCTCACACATACAAGTCTATGGAGCAGGAAGGAGTTGAGTAGGAATCTCTTGCTGGATGGTTATTTCATTGATTGCCGCATTCTGTCTACTAGTAGCCTCTTATCTACAACCTAGCAGTATTTAAATTGTAAGGAATAGCAGAGTGCAATTATTTGAGTGTCTTTTCTATCCACCTTTCACTCTTTATAGACTAATATGTAGAAACTAAGTGAAGAGAAAAACATATTTGTTTAACATATTTTGTATATTAACCTGTACTATTCATTTATGAAAAGATGTTTATAAGGGGAGGTAAGCTTTAAGTACTATTCTATGGCTAAGTAAAAATTGTGGTCAGTGGAAATCAATGAACACAAGGTCTTCTGAGTAATCTCACAGGACCATGTTTTATTGTTTTAGTATATCTTTCATTTTCTAGTAACAGGAATTACAACTAAAACTAGATTCCATCCAATGGGAATAATGCCTTAAGGGCATCTCTTTCCATCAGAATTGCTATAACATATAATGTAGAGAATGCTTCCAAAGCTGGAGCTGCAATGCTGTCAACTTTATAGCAGTGGTATCAGGGAACTGCAATGCTGCTCCTATTACTTGAACAGCAGCTCCCCGACCCCCACACATCAGATACTGATCAGTATGAAAAATGCATTGGTGGGCGTAAAAACCTTTATGAAAAGGCCCGACATAGTTGACTGCAGCAAAAAAGCGCTGCGGGAAAAACCACGGGGGCAACGTATTACAGTTTTTCCCTTGGCGCTTTTCAGAAAGTCCGCAGAGGTTTCCTCTGTCGGCTTTCTGCTTCAATTATACCTATAGGGAACCTGCCAGCGTTTCCGAAGGTATAATCGACATGCTGCAATATCCAAAATCACAACATTTTTTGAAAATAGCAGCATTTTCACTGCGTGTATTTTCCCACAATATGTGGATGGGATTCGCTACCATTTTGCAGGGACTTTTGGAACCGTAGCAGCAACGCACCACGAAAGGCCTTTAATGAAGGCTTATGTCCAGTGGCATAACTAGCAAGGTAGCAGTGATAGTGACTGACACAGGACCCAAAAAATTACGGGGCTTGTTTACTCTATATTTGTCTCCATTTTCAGCCTCACACGTACAACTCTATGGAGCAGGGAGGAGTTGTGTAAGAATCTCCTGCTGGCTGGTAATTGATTTATTGCCTCATTCTGTCTACTAGTAGCCTCTTACCTACAACCTAGCAGTGTTTAAAATGCAAGGTATAGCAGAGTGCAATTATTTGAGTGTCTTTTCTATCCAACCTTCTCTCTTTATAGACTAATATGTAGAAAGTAAGTGGAGAGGGTCTCTCAGAACCGTAGCAGCAACGCATCGCAGTGCTTTTCACAGGTATCCTCTGCGGACTGGTACAATTATACCTATAGGAAAATCACTGTTTCTGTAGGTATAATTGACATGCTGTAATTTCCAAAACTGCAATGGTCTTGGAAATGGCAGCGTGTCCTCTGCGCATATTTTCCTGCAATGTGTGGATGGGATTCGCTACCACCTGCCAAACCGCGACATTTACACCACGTAGGGCCCTGGCTTCAATTATACAACGCCGCAGACTATGTTGATGCCATATACTATATAAAGATTATTACATACTATGTAACTTATACAAACAGTTCTGAACTTTCTTATACCTCCTGAACAAACACAAGCCCTGTACATTTACATGACACAGTCCATAATGAGATCCGCCATACCGCACACACATAATGTCTTGTTGAAATGCTCGCTACATACCAAGGACATTAGCGGTACACTGCAGAATTCCTGAGACATCCTCCGCATCTTCATTTCCAGAGAGACCGGCGTACGTGCATTTCACCGAGGCGTTGTGTAAATTCTTTTCTGCATCCCGACAGCTTGAAAAGAAATTTTGAGACGTAAGAGAGACAACCTGAGCGCTTCCTGCTGCATAACCTCCTGGTTGTCTTTCCCTCATTAAATTGTTAGCAAATGCCTAATTAACACATAGCATTCAGGCAAATCATTTCACACTCGGTGTGGCTGTATATCACCAGGAGAATTATCAGCTTGCATCACTAGTGCTAATTTAGCGGATCATTAAGAGGCCGCAGATTTAAAAGTGCAGAAACATGTTTGAGTAACAGCTTCACCCCGGGAAACAGAAGATTATTCACTTTATAGACTCTTTCATATTATGATTCTATTCCCTATTCCTCGCTACATCGACTTCTTAAAGGGAATTTCAATCATCTCACTTATCTCCTAGCTGCTGAAACATGTTGATTTCTACCATACCAGTGTTTTTACAAATTCACCCCAAGACTTCTCTAGTGCTGCACCAGTTATGTAGAATGCGCTGCCATGGACATCCAGAATTATTGCCAAAATCCGCAATGCCAGTATTTGTCATTACTTGTTTGTATAATGCTGCAGAATATGGTGATGTTCTATAAAAGTAAAGATTATTAAAGATTGTGAATCTTGAACAAATGTAGACAGTTCTGAACTACTGATTTGGTTGCAGATTTTGCAGCGCATTGAGCAAAATCTTTTTTTTTTATAATGTAGATAGTGAGCCCCATATAGGGATCACAATGTACTTTTTTTTTCCTATCAGTATGTCTTTGTAGAATGGGAGGAAATCCATGGAAATCTGCAAGTTCTGACCTACAAAGGCCAATCGTATCATTATACAAATAAACAATTGTATATCTATGATTCCATCGGGTGTTGTATTATAGAGGTATTCCTCCCTAGAAGCATACAAAGGCACTCTATGTGACATCATCTATTGTAATGGGTGCAATGATGCGTCAGTGGTGTTACATATACAGGTGTTATCTTCTATTGTGATTCTGTCTATCTTGCTTGTGTTAAGGAGATATTGTCACTCCATAGGGAGAGACCACCATATAGGTGTGTGGAGTCTTATTAAGCCATGAGCGCTCCACTGCAAAGGAACGTGGGAAGAATATGCAAATCTGACTCCCTGAGCGCCCTCTATTGGATGTCTTGACTGAGACTCTGTCTTCCTAATTAGAGATGAGCGAACAGTGTTCTATCGAACACATGTTCGATCGGATATCAGGCTGTTCGATGTGTTCGAATCGAACATCACGTGGCAAACTCCAAAAAAATTTGATTCCCCTCCCACCTTCCCTGGCGCTTTTTTTGCACCAATAACAGCGCAGGGGAGGTGGGACAGGAACTACGACACTGGAGGCATCGAAAAAAATCGGAAAAAGTCATTGGCTGCCGAAATCAGGTGACCTCCATTTTAGACGAATAGTGGATTTCAAATCCGGGTCATATGAGAATGTGAACTTTGTGACTAAGAGACAGGGATAGCTGTACAGGCAGGGATAGCTAGGGATAACCTTTATTTAGGTAGGAATGTTATTAAAAATAACTTTTTGGGGCTCTATCGGGGGTGTAATTGTGATTTTTGTGAGATAAACTTTTTCTCATAGGAATGCATTGGCCAGCGCTGATTGGCCGAAGGCTGGCCAATGCACACTCAGCTTAGCTATATCAGATGGGCTGACCGGCACATCAGATGTAGCAGAGCCGAGTGTGCACACTCGGCTCTGCTACATCAGATGTGCACACTCGGCTCTGCTATATCAGATGGGCTGACCGGCACATCAGATGTAGCAGAGCCGAGTGTGCACACTCTGCTCTGCTACATCAGATGTAGCAGAGCCGAGGGTGCATTAGAACCCTTATGCACACTCGGCTCTGTTACATCAGATGTAGCAGAGCCGAGTGTGCACTAGAACCCTTATGCACACTCGGCTCTGCTACATCAGATGTAGCAGAGCCAAGTGTGCGCACACGGCTCTGCTACATCAGATGTAGCAGAGACGAGTGTGCACACTCGGCTCTGCTATATCAGATGGGCTGACCGGCACACGGTGTAGTTGAGCAGAACTGGCTCAGCACTGCTAAGTATCTGCATTCCCATAGGAATGCATTGGCCAGCCTTCGGCCAATCAGCGCTGGCTCTGCCGGTGGAGGTGGAGTCTAAGGTCGGACCTGAATGGAGACTGGTGTGGAGCGATCTTAGATTCCGCCTCCTCCAGCAGAGCCAGCGCTGATTGGTCGAATTCCGTACTCTGGCCAATCAGCACTGGCCAATGCATTCCTATGGGGAAAAGTTAGCTTGCGAAAATCGCAAGCTGATAGGGATTTCCATGAAATAAAGTGACTTTTATGCCCCCAGACATGCTTCCCCTGCTGTCCCATTGTCATTCCAGGGTGTTGGTATCATTTCCTGGGGTGTCATAGTGGACTTGGTGACCCTCCAGACACGGATTTGGGTTTCCCCCTTAACGAGTATATGTTCCCCATAGACTATAATGGGGTTCGAAACCCATTCGAACACTCAAACAGTGAGCGGCTGTTCGAATCGAATTTCGAACCTCAAACATTTTAGTGTTCGCTCATCTCTATTCCTAATTATATCATGGAAGACAGACTTGCACATTCTCAGTCAGCGCCCTCTATTGGTGTGCATACTTGAGGCACTGGCATCCTAATTACATCATGGAAGTCAGATTTGCATATTTTTCCCATGTTCCTTTGCAGTGGAGCGCTCATGGCTTAATAAGACTCCACACACCTATATGCTGGTCTCTCCCGATGGAGTGACGATATCCCCTTAACCCTGTCTAAGCCTCTCACCTCTGCCAGATCAGTCCTCTCTACGCCAAGCTTATGAGATGCAAATACATCGAAACGGCTGTCCTTGGCTGAGAAGACTGTATCTGGTATAATCCCAACATCATTGCAAACAAAGGCCTCTGAGACGGTCAGCATGATGTTAAAGGGAGCGCCCTCTATTGGATGTCTTGACTGAGACTCTTTCTTCCTAATTACATCATATGCAAATCTGTCTCCCAAGATGTAAACAGGGAGACAGTGCCTCTGTTATGCTGCCCTCTATTGCAAGCACCCTTGAACAACATGCCCGACTTCCCAGAAGCCTTTGCTGCATGATGCGAGGTTATAACCAAATCAATTTCTCAGCTACGGACGGCACCGTTTCTGTCTCTTTGGACTTCATCAGCGCAGCCTAGAGAGAATTGATTTGGTTTAAGTGAGAGGCTGAAAGACCAGATTGTGGGGATAACGTCTTTCCTTAGGGAGAGATCACCTTCTCAGGTGTGTGGAGACTTATAGCCATAGTTGCTCCACTGCAAAGGAATTACATCATGGAAGACAGACTTGCACATTCTCAGTCAGAGCCCTCTATTGGTGTGCATACTTGAGGCACTGGCATCCTAATTACAGCATGGGAGTCAGATTTGCATATTCTTACTATCTTGCTTGTGACATAAATGACAGCTGCAAAGAAAATCCTTACAGTGTTGGCAATGATTAGGCTTAGTGGCCAGAGTGAAAATTGCAGGATATAATATGCTTTTGAAAAATAGTGACAAGGAAAAATCGCAAAACCAAAAAAATTCAGAATTATGTTTCATACAAAATGTGGGCCCTATGGAGGCATAGTATGTGCCGGCAGAGTAGTATGGGTTCTATGTAAAATGTTCATGTGCCAAGACCTTACAAATAGTGTCAATCCCATTATGTTTCGGGTCAGCTTTATCATGTGCTCTCTGTATGACCTGCCAGAAGCCGCCTGGAAATAGAATCGCTCTGAGCACATTTCCTAGATTGGAGAAGTGTTTGTCTTATCAAGAACATTTAGCCATTTGCTTGACAACATAAAGGTCATGTAATAGTAATAGTTAACAGTCGGGCCTGAAATATTAACCGACTTCAATCTGCTCTATGAGCTGGAACATAGACAGTATATTGGAATCTGGTAGAAGCATTTTCTTTGTTATAGAATGAGAAAAGCACGTGGCGGATAATGGAGAAAATGATTAGTATTATGGGAAATGTTCCAAAAATTTAAAAAATTGGAAGTTTGTTGAAGAAAATTATGCAGCCCGATCTAATGGATAGCGGAGGTTCCAGCTTCCGACTGATCCGTGCAGGGTCTGGGTGTTAAACCCCGACCAATCACATACCGATCCTGTAGACCAGTGGTTCTTAACCAGGGTTCGATCGAACCCTAGGCCCTATGCACAGTTCATTTTGTGTACCAGTAAAAAAACATATACCTATGTCTTGAATTTGGAAATAAATCATATTTGATCTATCACTACAGAAGGGTTCGGTAAATGTGCATATGGAACTGGTGGGTTCGGTACCTCAAACAAGGTTAAGATACACAGTGCCAGACCCCGCATAGAAGCCCAAAAGAGGTAGCAGAAGGTGAGTATAAAAGTTTTGTTACTTTTTTAAAATGTAGATTGTGATCCCATATAGGGCTTACAAGCTACATTTTTCCCACTCAGTATGTCTTTGGAGTGTGGGAGGAAATCCACGCAAATACAGAGAGTACGTACAAACTCCTTGAAGATGTTGTCCTTGGCAGTATTTGAACCCAGGACTCCAGCGCTGCAAGGCTACAGTGCTAACCACTGAGCTGCCCCAAAAAGTTTTGTTACTTTTGTCACTTCCCCTGGGGCTCCAGCTATTATACTCTAGGGTCTGAAGAGAGACCTCAGAGTAGAATCATTTCCCTTCTGTTTCTATCCAGACAAGTTGCGACTGGGGCTTCACTTCATTCAAACACAGGATGAAACAAATCTGAGGTTCGCCCATTTATATGAAAATAAGTTTGAGGATGGAAAACCCCGTTACGGCTGGGTTCACACTAAATCCCTGAATCTGCTTGAAAAGTGAAGTCTATGGGGTTCGCAGTTTTTAATGGGTAACTGCTTTTTAAGATGGTGTTTGCGATTTTTGGGTCCCCAATCGGACTGAAACCCAAACACAGGTGTGAACCTAGAGTATCTTGACTTTTTCTTTTTATGTAGATTGAGCCCCATATAGGGAGCACAATGTACTTTTTTTTCCCTATCAGTATGTCTTTGTAGAATGGGAGGAAATCCACACAAGCACGGGGAGAACATACAAACTCCTTGCAGATGTTGTTCCTGGCAGGATTTGAACCCAGGACTCCAGGGCTGCACTGCTAACCACTGAGCCACCGTGTTGCCCCTGAGTAGCTTGACTTTTTCAATGGCTTTTGTTGCGTTTTGTGATTTCATGTTTCGGTTTGAGCCTTGCTCCATCTGTACGACACATCTCCGTACCCTTTTCGGATTACAAATGAGCCCTTTTGTCCTAGTCTATGTCGGCGCGCTCACCGCTCCTGACAGTGTTGGAGAGCACTTATATAATGAAAAGTAATTTGAGTAAGTGAAAGGATAATTTGAATCTCAAGCACTCGAGGGGTCAGACAAATATTAGACATCAATCCTTCCTAGTCAAACCGAACGAGAATGAAAATGAATGTTTTTACCCTTCCGTGATCTTTTATTTTCTCATTCATCTCTCTAAATGGATCTTTCCTTGCTGTGGTTTGTCAGTTTATCTCCAGTGGGTTTCGAGACTCCTTGCTTCTTTCCGCATAAAAAGATTACGACTCAATGTAGTAAGTAGACTGCACATACTTAACTCAATTTGGGAGGTCATTGAGTGCACAAATCGATACAATTTGCCCATTCGTGGCTCTTTAATGCAATTTACTCTAAAATATGGCATAGACTTTTTAACCCTCGGCTCATTTGCATAGCGGGTGTATTTTGCAGTCATGTATATTGCAAAAAAAAAAAAAATTGTTCCTTCGGTTACAGAATTCCTATCAATGAGTCTCAGCTTGATACTATTTTGGTGAGGTTAATTTCATGGAAGCTCAGACTGATTCAGAATAGTGGCTAAGAATAGAAAAGAATAGAAGAGTCACATGGCTAGCAAATACATTCTGTGCTGTTTACACAATGGCCCAAAATCTATAGCGATTATACAGATTTAGGAAAGAATTAGACTGTGGCACAGATCTTTAAGGCGAACACTGTAAGGGCGGGTCACACCAGCGCTCGGTCTCCGCTTTGCAGGTTTCTGTCTTCTGTCTGAGAAACTGGACAGGAGACAGAAACCGGCAGTCAGTTTATAAACTCATTCATTTGAATGGTTTTGCAAAGTGTCCGCCCGTGAGCGTCTTTTGCTTCTCTGTGGCGGAACCGTTATTTTTAACCAAAGTTGGACATGCAGGACTTCATGTAAAAAAAAAAAAATGGTTTCACTGCAGAGACCAAAAGACGCTCACAGGCGGACACTGACTGCCGGCTTTACATCTCCTGTCTCGGGCAGAAGACGGAAACCCACAAAGCGGAGACCGGGCGCAGAGGTGAACCCACCATTAAAACAAACATGGCAATAATGCATTGCCTTTTTCTGCTGCTTTTTTTTTTCTTCTGTTCTTTCCTTGCAATTCCACATCTAAAATGAACATTCTGTGGGGGCGACACGGTGACTCAGTGGTTAGCACAGCAGCCTCGCAGCGCTGGAGTCCTGGGTTTGATTCCCACCAGGAACAACATCTGCAAGGAGTTTGTATGTTCTCCCCGTGTTTGCGTGGATTTCCTCCCATTCTACAAAGACATGCTGATAGGGAAAAAAATGTACATTGTGATCCCTATATGGGGCTCACTATCTACATTTAAAAAAAAAAAAAAATGAACATGCTGCATTTTTCAGAAAATAGCTTTAAGGCTGGGTCCCCACGTGGCGGAAACGCTGTGATCTCCACAAACGCTGAGAGTTTCCTTATAGGTGTACTTGTACCAGAAAAAAACATAATGCATTTCTGACATGTTTTTTTTTTCCACAGCACTTTTTGGCTGTGGCTCGCTACATGAAGCCCCACATTGTGGAAACAGCTTTTTTTGTTGCAGATTTTGTTGCTTTCTTTTGAACCAAAGCCAGAAGTGGATTGAGCAGAAGGGAGAAGTATAAGAACTTATTTCCAATTCCTTTTGCAGCCATTCTTGGTTTTGGCTCAAAAAAACGCAACAACAAAAAAAGCTGCATTCCCGCAATGTGGGGCCTTAACCTAAAGGAGTATATCCAGGGACTTCTTCCAGCTGTATCTCCATGCTGGACCTGGAGGTTGCAGCTTGATTCCACCTCCGGGTAATGTGATTGGAACCAGCCCCTAAACCCCAGGTCACTATGTCCCTCTCCCTCCTCTCCTGGTCTCACTAGAGTTATCCAAACCCCATACTACAGGTATGAAGGGTGGGGCAAAGTGACCTGGGGTTTGAGGACTGGTCCCTAATCATGTGACCAAACAAGTTTGGCCAAACTTGCTTAGTACATGACTCCTTTGCCTATATAGCCAGTCCAACCATGACACGTCACATATGTTAGATTCCGTTTTCTGTCCTAGCCCTGTATCTAACTACCCCCTATACTGAGGCAGGCGGTATCGTCAACCCCCTGGTATCCAGTATCTGCGGCACATGCTCCTCCAGTATCATTTTTGCAACCTTACCCCGATCCACTGGATACAAAGTTTCAAAAAAATTGCAGCTTTTGTTTATAATAAAGATGAATTTGACATTGTGTTTTTGTAGAGGTCTATTTTAATTGTATTCTTGTTTTAGCAAATGTTTTTGTCCTTCTAGAAATACAGACGATATTGCTTTCATTGCGGTCTCTTCAATTGTAACTTTTATAATTACAGAAATATTCCGTGGAGGGTTTCTCTCGGGTTCTCCTTTACACAAATGCAAAAATTACCAGCAGGAACAATAGAAAATATAATTAAGCCACAAGACAAAGCGGCCATATAGCGGTGTAAAGCAAAATCTTTACGCTATAAAAGTAAAGTTGATAATAACATAGATGCCAGATGGCCATTCATGGTCTGAAGAACTAGATGCCTTGAAAGACACATCTAGAATCGGTTTTATAGCCAGGATTCGAAATATTGGTGCAGCTGCCCAGGGGCCAAAGAGGACGGGGGGCCAACAGCAGCTTACTACTGTCTATTAGTTTGCAGATAAGCACCTAAGCTAATGCACTTCATTGCTAATAACTAGTAGTGGATTAGAGAGACGTAAAGGGGGCGCTATGCTGGGATACTGAAAAATAAGGAGCCCATAACTTGTATAGAGGCCCTAGGTTCAGACCTGCATTGGGGTTTCTGTAATTTGGGACCCAAAAGATGCAAACCAATCCACTTAAAAACCTGCAGACCCCATAGACTGTAATGGGGTCCGTGGGGTTGCTGTATGGTTTCAGCCTGGAAAATGTAGTCCTGGTTGCAGGACTTTTCCCTCTGCGTTTTTCTTTTTTTGTAGATTGGGGGCCCCACATAGGGCTTATAATGCACATTTTTTCCTATCAATATGTCTTTGGAATATGTGAGGAAATCCATGCAAACATGGGGAGAACATACAAACTCCTTGCAGATGTTGTCCTTGGCGGGATTTGAACCCAGGACTCCAGCTCTGCAAAGCTGCAGTGCTAACCACTGAGCCAGCATTTTGCCCCTTCTTTCCACTTTTTCAGGCAGATTGGGGTCATTGAGCACCCAGAGGTGAACCCAGCCTTACCTGTCTGTGTCTGCCCCTTGTTCAAAATATTTTGTGTTTCCATGGCTACAGACTACAAACTACGTAGTCTGATCTTCGAGTAAAGCAACCTTTTTTCTAAAAATAGTACCAGCTAAAATACCACTTTGTATTTCTGCACCCACGATGTGAAGCTTTAGGCTGAAACCTCACATTGCATAAATGTTGCTTTTTTTGTTGCAGATTATGCTGCAGTTTTTTTTTTTTGTTTTTTTTTTTTTTGGGGGGGGGGGGGTTTGAGCCAAAGCCAGGAGTGGATTGAGCAAACGGGAGAAGTATAGGAACTTCCTATATATTTCCCATTCCCTTTGTAGCCAAAAAAACACAGCAAAATTTGCAACAACAATAAAAAAAGCTGCATTTCTGCAACGTGGGTCCTCAGCCTTGAACTATTCATGCCCTGTTTGTTACATATTCATTGATTTATAAGGCAGATACAATAAGCCCAGGGGTGAACCTACCCCTTTCGCTGCCCGAGGCGAACAACAGAAAGGTGAAAAAAAGGGGCGGGGCTTAGCGGCATTCGCAGGCAGAGAGCAGGCAGGGAGAGGACCCGCTCTCTGCCTGAGCGTGAGGGGAGGCTGCTGGAGCAGCGCTGCTTCAGCGGCCTCCCCAATCCACCGCTCCGTGCTAAGCCAGTCCAGGACAGCTTGTCCTGGACTGGCTTAGGTAAGCAAAAATGCCGCCCTCCCGAGGCCCTGGCATAGCGCCGCCTGAAGCGGTCGCTTCAGGTTGCCTTATGGGAGGTGCGGCGCTGAATAAGCCTTCCTTATGGGGAGTCTGAAGTATC
The DNA here is from genome assembly GCF_031893055.1 of Leptodactylus fuscus. Taxonomy (NCBI): domain Eukaryota; kingdom Metazoa; phylum Chordata; class Amphibia; order Anura; family Leptodactylidae; genus Leptodactylus; species Leptodactylus fuscus. The sequence goes on along the minus strand of NC_134266.1, from coordinate 256,540,050 downwards.
ACTGACAGATGATGCTCCTTCCTGTAGGTGCAACTATATATATAGACAAGGGCATGATATGAAGCCCCAGGACAGAGGCAGACATAGTCATCTGAGGGCAGCGCCGCACCTCCCATGAGGCGACCTGAAGCAACCGCTTCAGGCGGCGCTATGCCAGGGCCACGGGGAGGGCGGCATTTTTGCTGAAAAGCTGTCCTGGACTGGCTTAGGGTCACCGTCACTGAGCGGTGGATTGGGGAGGCCGCTGGAGCAGCGCTGCTCCAGCGGCCACCCCTCACGCTCAGGCAGAGAGCAGGTCCTCTTCCTGCCTGCTCTCTGCCTGCTAAAAATGCTCGTTATGCTCGGCCCCGCCCCCTCATCGTGGGCCCGCCCCCTCCACTCTGCCCCACCCCGCCCCCTTCCGCTCGGCACCGCCCCGCCCCCTTCCGCTGCCCTGCCCCCTCCTCCGGGGGAAGGGGGGCCTCTTTCTGACATCTGCTTCAGGCGGCAGAAAGCCATGGTTCACCCCTGTCTGAGGGTCACTGTGCGGGAACATATATGGGTCCCTTTTTTCGATACCTCACTATAGAGCATCCCCGTACCTCTTTATGCCACTGACAATCTTTACTCAAGAAATTATTTACCTACTAAGATGATAGGGCCTACAGACCGACCGGGCCCCTGTACAGCTACGTAAGTTGCATCAATGGTATGTCCACCACTGCCCCAATACAAAATCTGTAACAGCGCCCCCCAGCTACCTTGTGGTGTTTATAATACTGGTTCCTCCTTATGTGGCCGAGGGACCTCTCTGCACTCTCTACAACAGGGGTAGGGAACGTACGGCTCTCCAGCTGTTGCAAAACTACAACTCCCAGCATGCTCTGCCATTCTTGGAACTCCCATGGAAGTGAATGGAACATGTTGGGAGTTGTAGTTTCACAGCAGCTGGAGAGCCGAAGATTCCCTACCCCTGCTCTACAACTACTGTACACCCCTGGCACAGAGCCATCCATAGGAGCGTAACTCTGTTTCGTACTTCACTAACTCCCCAATGGCTCAATCCCCTGAGACATGCGGTTTTATGCTTATTGCATCTTCTGGATACATTGTAACACAGCTATTTCCTCAAGGTAAAAATAATGGAATGCTGGAGAGATGAAGGGGGAGGTTTAACAAGTTCAGGAATAGATGGGTTAATGAAATTTTTTGCTTAACATTGCTGTTCGTGGTATAACATGTAAAGGTTTATTTTATACCATTGCCCTAAACTTAGCAGGAACTGTGCAATGCCATCCAAGTGCATAAAAGTCCATGAAAAAAATAGCCTGCAGCTATAGAAGGGAGAAAGATACAAATATTCCGCCTCATTATTCCTGTTTATGGAAAGTTTTCAGGCAGAGGCTATTGGAATATAAAGGGTTAATCCAAGCGTTCAAACTTTTTTTTGCTATTTCTCCAATGCATCCAAAATGATGCCCAGTCGTGAAATAACACCTGTCATTTTTTTTGTCTGCAGCTCCTAGGCAGAGCTATGTGTCTCCATAGTAAGACTACAAACAAAACCCCGCGTAGTCTGATTTTGCAGTTGTCTTCTCATGAATCCGTCTTCAACGTCTAGCTAACATGACAAATGGATAATAGATAGAGATGAGCGAGTACTGTCCGGATCAGCCGATCCGAACAGCACGCTCCATAGAAATGAATGGATGCACCTGGTAGCCGGCCGCTTAACCCCCCGCGTGCCAGCTACGTCCATTCATTTCTATGCGAGCGTGCTGTTCGGATCGGCTGATCCGAACAGTACTCGCTCATCTCTAATAATAGTAAGAAGAAGAGGATGGATGAAAGGACTTATGATTGTACAATCAGACTACACCGAGTCTTTTTGTAGTCTATTGCCATGGAGATACGACAGTCTTCATCTTAGATGCGTTGGAAGAATAAAGAGATGGTTACAAAGTGTATGTCTTGGAATAGGAATGAATGTATGGCCACTCTATTCAGACTGTATAGTAGGGATGGAAAAATTGTACCATCCCACCTAATCTGGGACAACCGAGCCGAGTGATATGACCAACTACATGGGATCTTTGAAAAGCCATCAGGAGATCCTTGTTTTCCTGAATGGTGGGGAACTCATTAGTGATCAGTGTATAATCTACCCATAAACATACAAAGGGTACAAAGGGCAAAGGGTACACTTATACTTAGGGCCATGAGCCTAAGGTGGCCATAAGGTGTCTTGTTTCCATTTGAGGAGACCAGTACTATAAACAATACATCATAAACGGGTGCCTACTACAGATTTTGCGTTGAGGCCCAAAATGTTCCATCTCTGACAAAGACACCCCTAATATAGTTATTAATATTGGTGAAACAACCATCATGTGCGACATGGCATTGCCAATCAATTGTACAATTTCTGCAAGTCATCTGGGCACTGAGGTCCAAAAACTGCAAACTGATATACGTTACTGTTCCAGATGCCCAAAACATCAGAAGTTCCTGAAATACAACGATCCAGGGATTGAAGTGATCGGAATGTAAAGAACCAAAGCCAGAACTGAGCCTGTCCTGGTCCAAAATGGAATATTTGAGATCTTCCAGGTCCTTTCAACGCCCCATCGGACATATGGTTAGAAAAATATTGAGTTACATCCCTATGTCTCTGGTCAGTACAAATGAGCCTGTAAGCCATGGACAGAAAGCCAATAAAAGTAGAAGAACAATAAAAATGATGTAATAACAACGGCAGCGACAACGATGATCATAAATTCTATGGAGCTTGTCCTTACCCAATGAGTTGATGCTCGTAATGCTGCAGTGTTCTCTGTAACGTCTCCTGAATGGTCTGCGGCTGCGGAAGAAAGAACAAAACAAGAGTTTCATGAACAAAAAGCTTCATCTCGCCGAACAATAAGAAACCTCACAATAAGACTCGACTTCTCGTCAACGCGTAGAACCCATCTTCCGCATGTTCTGCCAATGACAGATAATATCAGATGACAAACTTTTTATTCTTTTTGATTTCGCCAGCGCTGGTGGGCGTTCTGAGGATACGTATACAGCTGACCCCATTAAGTCATCGCCGCTTTACGGGAAGGGTGATGGATATGTGGTAGGATCACATAAAAGAGGGCGGCTATGAAATACAATGAGGATGAATGACGGGGTGATTTATTGCCGTATTACACAGCAAATGAGATTTTTTTTTTTTTTGGAAGAAAAGAGCCAGACGTGGGTGTTTTCTAGTGTAACATTGTTTATGTAGAAATATTATTATGGGGGAAATGAAATTTTTTATTTTACTTGGAAAGCAAAGTGTTAAATCACAAGTCCAGGGAATGCTTATATAGCGGGTTATACCATGGTTTATCTCCTTTTTCACTAATTTTATCCAGATATTGATAAATATATTGTAAATATTCAATTTTTGTAGAATTTTTAGATTGTGTTTTTTGTACCGGAATACACTGACTACCAATAATTATTTGGACACCCAGTAAAGTTCTGCGGAGGTGGAGTTATGGTCTGGGGGTGTTTCTCCTGGTATGGACCCTTGGTCCCAGTGCATGGTAGGCTCAATGTCGACGCCTATTGCACTATGTTAGATAACAGTGTGCTTCCTACATTATGGCGGTTCTATAGGACGGACCAATGTTACTTTCAGGATGACAATAGCAGCTGTCATGTAGCGAGGGCTACCATGACTATCAGGTTAACAGACTGGACCGACCTGCCCAGAGCCCAGACTTGAACCCTATTAAGCACCTCTGGGAATAGTTGGATCGTCGAACCAAGGGGTGCAGCAGCCGACCAAAATCAGTGAAAGAACTTAACTGCCGAATGGAATAAAATACCACTAGCCGTCATACAAGGACTTGTAGAAAGCATGCCCCGGAGGCTGTAATTGCTGCTTGTGCCGCTTGGACCATAGATGTCCAAATACTTATGGGTAGACAGTGTATTAGACCGACCATCTTGTCTTGTTGGTGTTATCAGCATTCAGAAATATGCTTTAAAGAAGCCACATGGACCACATGAACCTCTAGTCTACAGATGACTCATTGATATCAATGGGAAAGTGTTGTGGGCATGCTCTGTGACCTATACAGAGGTCTTTGTACAGGAAAGTGAGAAATTCTCAAACACCTACTGTGATTTTGTATCATTGTAAACAAATGCTATCTTTCATTGTAGTCCTGTCTGTGATGTTAATGAGAAGTGATCTTGACAGAGAAGGAAGTGTCAGGCTTAATAGTCGAAGTGGAAACTGAAACATTTGTGGATTTTTTTTTAAAAAAAAAATATATAGTTATATAAAATTTAACAAATTAAAAAGTCTTAAATATATGAAAAATATAATTCTATAGTCTGGCGATGACGCATGACTTTAATGGGAGAGCGTTGTGGTCATGCTCTGTGACCTGTAGAGACATCTTTGTGCTTTGTGCAAAGAGCAGGAAGAGATGAGAAGTCCTCATCACCTATTTTCATTTTGTATCATGTGTGTAAATCTGCACTTCTGCAACGTGCCTCAGCCTTAAACTATCCACGCCTTGTTTGTCATGTCTCTATGAGGATACAATAAGTCATCCTTTCCTTCTCTATGAAGAGTCTGGAGTATTACTGACCAGCTGGTGCTCCCTCCAATAGGTGCTCCTATAAACAGAGACATGCCTTGAAGGGCAGAGACCATCATGACTCATTACTTTAATGGGAGACTGTTGTGGGCATGCTCTGTGATTTGTACAGACATCTTTGTGTTTCGTGCAGAGAGCAGATGAGAAGTTCTCATCACCTACTGTTATTTTGCATCTGATTTACAAGGTGCTATCTTTCTTTGTAGTCCTGTCTGTGATATTAATAAGATGACTGCTAAGAAGTGATCTTGACAGAGCAGGAAGTGTCAGCCTATTGTGAGGCTTAATAGACTGTTGTGGGCATGCTCTGTGACTTGTACAGACATCTTTGTGCTTTGTGCCGAGAGAGGGAGCAGATGAGAAGTCCTACCCCCTGATTGTGATTTCCTACCCTATTTACAATCTGCTATCTTTCATTGTAATCCTACCTGTGATGATAATAAGATGACTGCAGAGAAGTGATCTTTACAGAGCAGGACGGTCACTCTATTCATGTCTGCAAGATTTCCTGATTTGTTTATTTTTTTATTGTAGTTATATGGAATTTTTAGAATCATCAAAATTCTAAAAAAATATGTAACAAAAACTTGAGTTATTTTTTTACCTTTTAATGCAGCGCGGTTTACACCTTCATAAATGGCAGGATGAGACAGTCGCCCGCCCGCCCGCACTGTGCACGCTCATCACTTGAGAGTGGGATTGTCTAACCTTTTCCATGATAAAAAAAAAAAAAACATCTCTGCTGGGAGATTAAGGGGATTGTTTGGCTGACAAATTGCATCTATTCTTCTCTGCTCCATGTGTCACGGATGTACGGCATCCAGGATTCCACTCTCAAACAGAGCATTAAGTAGTGCTGGTTACTGCCTCCAGCCTTAGAAAATAAACCACTGTAGCTTAAATGTGCAAGATGGCAAAGAAAAGCCGCGATAAAGCTTATTGCAAAATGTCAGCTTGTACAGATGCGCTGGTTTGGGGAAAGGAGGGCGATTTCTCGACAGATAAAATTATTACCAGAAATGTTCATGCAAGATAAATCTATTCATGGCCAATCCATGAACACCTCAAGGTCAAGGCCCATTATAGTCAATGTTACTGCAATTATTATCAGCGGCAGGGGTGACCCCAATACTCCGTTCCTATATATTTGTGGTCCAGCAAATAAGAAGGATTTGGGTCATAACAAGAAGGGGGCAATGCCCTGATATTTGCTGCTAAGAATCTCTAAAATCGAGAAACAGTTCCATTAAATGGTAAGAACGGACACTTGTTTCTTTAACACCTGTCAGGGTCTGGGGTTGCTAGGTGGGGTGGCATAGACACAAAAGTCCAGATTCTTTAGTCCAAAACAAAGGTAGAGTTTATTTTCACTCAAAAAGGTTGTGCAGCAACAAAAGGAAACAATACAAAAATAAATACCTGCCCGGCTAGGCGCTAACTAAACATAGACTAGGTTACCTCACCTAGAATAGCAGAAATCCAAAAGCCAGTAGAATCATTCAGGACACAGCTCCAAAAATATGACCTCTCTGTTTGGCCCTCCAGCCAAGCTCTGCTCCCAGTCTGCTGCTGGAGCTGGCTTCTTAAGCCTCCTTGATGAGGAGACTCTCTGCAGGTGAGTCGCTGCTGGAACATCCCCAAAGTGTGGACTGGAGGGGGTGGAATGACAGGTCCCACTACCAACCTACCTGCCATTCCTAAAAATCCAGCCCAGTAACCGGAACTCTGAAATAACCCTCAGCGGACAATAGTTATCTGCTGAAAAATGTTCATTCTGGAGTTTTCTCATCTCACCCACCTTAGTAGTCTGGGTGAGATGTACACCCCCTACATTACCTGACCAGCCATAGGCTTACACCCCCTTAAAGGGGTTGAACAAGACCAAGGCAAAATGGATACTAACAACCTATCCATAGGATACTCTGAGGTCTCTTCAGGCTGAAGGTAGGTGTAAAAAATAAAAAACATGTATATCACCTTTAGGGTTGAGCCGATCTTGAGATTTCAGGATCAATTTTAAAATCTGATCACGATCGTGAAATTTGCTCGATCGCCAATCGGAATCCGATCTTTTCCAGTCCCGATAGCTCAACCCTAATCACCTTGCTTCATCTCCTTTGGGCTTCCTTGTGTGTCTTTGAGGTCATGCACTCAAGGTCACCCAAGGCCTGTGATTGGACCTAAGTAGTGACATAGGTATGCCAAGTATTATGGTACTCGGTGTTCCCATGCTACTGTTGAGGAAGTCTTCTGTGACGTTACATGCCTGGAGAAGGAAGGCACAGATCACTAGACATCGAGAGGAGACCTGAAAGATGTTTTTGTAATTTTTTACACCTCCCTAAGACCTATAACTATTATACTTCATGGGTCTGAAGAGACCACAGAGTATAATAATCCCACTTCTGGTTCTAGCTTAACAAGTTTGATCTGAATCAGAGGATCACTTCATCTGAACACCGGGTGAAGAACACCATCCTTAGTCCCATCTAAAAAGGTCACCTTGTCACCGGCAGATGGGCTTATACAGTTGGATCAATTGTTACCAAGAACCTCATCTTCATGTATCCTTTGTGAAAAGATGAAAGGCAAAGTGGTGGAGTCCCGCTATATCAGCTCCAGATTCCTGACCTGTGTGTGGTCCAGTGAGGGTCTGGAATAGGTTTCAGCCCCAGGTGTAGGTCCTGGGCTCGTTACTGGCCCATATAAGGTTGCAGAGCCTGCACTTCAGGGCAGATCCAGGTAGTGAGGAGGCGACTGGATCTGTCCTGTAACCTCGAGTCCAGTTAGACAAAATTATGCTTGTTTGTTCATGTGGCTGGTAGTAAGCCACATGTATAGTTAGGTTACTACTTCTGTTTAGTTAGTTGCTCAGACGAGCAGGATTTAGTTTTATTTTTTTCCTGAAGTTAAGGCTGTATTTTATTTTTGCTCATTTGTGCCTGAAGTGAAGGTTCCTGTTTTTCAAAATAAACCAGTTTGCTGCATATTTTGTGCCCCTGTCTTGACTGTTTGGACAGGTTGGCTGCACCAACACTTCTACCAAGCTACCTTCCCCACACCTTATATACGGTAGAAATTTGCACTGCTCTTGGTGCTAGCAGAGCGCTCTTGCAACTTTTTGTGTCAGCATTGTTGTCACCTTCCACCATATTGATGGTTGGCGATACGACAACCCTTTCCCTAGCAAATTAGTATAATAAACCCTGAAACAAAGGGATCCGTTCATTAAACTTAAATGCAAACATCTGGAATGGAGTCCTAATGCCAAGGAGATTACATTACAGCCTAAATGTTTCATTGCCGCTGCAAAGGGAAACAAAACGATAATAGCATGTACGCATTGGCAGAGGAGCCCGTCTCTTATCTCACTTTGTAGCGCGCTACAACTGCGTCTATGCCGGAGAAATAAATATTTTATTTATGTTCATGTTAAGCATTGATTTAGCAACAGGGAGTGGAGATAAAAGCACTCGGGTTCATTTGCAAGTCATTTGTGAGAAAACAGATGTAATAAAAACTCGCTCCTCCAGCCAGAGTCCTAGGAGTATTCATACAGGGTTGACATGACGGTGACAGATCATTTCTTATGGACGGAAGATTCTTTGTCTTCTTTATTTCATTAGGAGAAACAATAACATGATATGGAACCAAATGGTTGTGCTTTGTTGCTGATGTTTTCAAGGCAAACGATGAAGGGGAATATTTTTGAGACTGTTGACCCACCAGGTGACAATACAGGGTCAGATTAAGGGGTCTCATATTCAGAATACCCCTTTTTATACACCTTATTAGGGAATTCTCTCCTAGCCATATCCTCATCTTTTGGTCTTTCCTTATCGTGCACAGGCTACATGTACTGTACATGGCATGTTGCCTTAGAGATATCCCTTTAAGCCCTCACAACCCCTTTAACCCATACAAGTGTGAAGGTTTTAATCATGTAATGTATGAAAAGCATTGTTATCCTTATGTTTGGTTGCTTATGCTTGAGGCTGGAGTATAATGTTATATGATAAGATGGCGCCTGCACCCAGGACAAGACCCCATTGTGTACAAGTGAGACATGTGTTTGGCTTGCTGCTAGGGTTGAGCGATCGGGTTCGGAAAAGATCGGATCTCAATCAGCGATCGAGCACATGTCACTAGTTCGACTGGAAAGTGATCGGAAATCGGATTTTGAAATCTCAAAATCGGCTCAACCCTAAAAGTGACTTTTCATATAGAGAAGCATTGACTAGGGTTGAGCGAACGGAATCGGGAAAGATCGGATCCCGATCAAGCAAATTTCACAATCGTGATTGAGATCAGGATTGGCTGGAAAATGATCGGACATTGGATTTTAAAATCAATCCTGAAATCGCAAGATCGGCTCAACCCTTCTCGCTGCCAAAAGACAATTCCCTGAAGATACCACACAAGACCAGGAATAGCAGACCATATATCGCTCTTCCTTTCTCTGCTGCTATTTAACCTTATGTTGCCATAAATAAACAATGTCATTGTTCTTCCTCCTTGGCTGAGAGAGGAACTAATACCAACATTGTGTATTTGGTGTCCATTGCTTACTGCTGGCACTCAGCCTAATTATATAGGACAACGACAGTTACCCGGGATTATTGGTCAGTTGGTCATAAACACGGCCTCTACCACAAGCGAAATGAAGCATTATATGATTCGTACTGAAATTGTAAGGGATGTGGCCTAATAGGATGTCAGTTTCTCGCTAAACTACAGCAATGTACCAGGGATCAAACAATCACATAATCAATCTATCAATCTAAGTGATCTCAAAGCCATATACAGTCCTATGAAAAAGTTTGGGCACCCCTATTAATCTTAATCATTTTTTGTTCTAAATATTTTGGTGTTTGCAACAGCCATTTCAGTTTGATATATCTAATAACTGATGGACACAGTAATATTTCAGGACTGAAATGAGGTTTATTGTACTAACAGAAAATGTGCAATATGCATTAAACCAAAATTTGACCGGTGCAAAAGTATGGGCACCCTTACCATTTTATTGATTTGAATTCCCCTAACTACTTTTTACTGACTTACTGAAGCACAAAATTGGTTTTGTAACCTCAGTGAGCTTTGAACTTCATAGCCAGATGTATCCAATCATAAGAAAAGGTATTTAAGGTGGCCAATTGCAAGTTGTTCTCCTATTTGAATCTCCTCTGAAGAGTGGCATCATGGGCTACTCAAAACAACTCTCAAATGATCTGAAAACAAAGATTGTTCAACATAGTTGTTCAGGGGAAGGATACAAAAAGTTGTCTCAGAGATTTAACCTGTCAGTTTCCACTGTGAGGAACATAGTAAGGAAATGGAAGACCACAGGGACAGTTCTTGTTAAGCCCAGAAGTGGCAGGCCAAGAAAAATATCAGAAAGGCAGAGAAGAACAATGGTGAGAACAGTCAAGGACAATCCACAGACCACCTCCAAAGAGCTGCAGCATCATCTTGCTGCAGATGGTGTCACTGTGCATCGGTCAACTATACAGCGCACTTTGCACAAATAGAAGCTGTATGGGAGAGTGATGAGAAAGAAGCCGTTTCTGCACGTACGCCACAAATAGAGCTGCCTGAGGTATGAAAAAGCACATTTGGACAAGGCAGCTTCATTTTGGAAACAAAAATTGAGTTGTTTGGTTATAAAAAAAAAGGCGTTATGCATGGCGTCCAAAAAGAAACAGCATTCCAAGAAAAACACATGCTACCCACTGTAAAATTTGGTGGAGGTTCCATCATGCTTTGGGGCTGTGTGGCCAATGCCGGCATCGGGAATCTTGTTAAAGTTGAGAGTCGCATGGATTCCACTCAGTATCAGCAGATTCTTGAGAATAATGTTCAAGAATCAGTGACGAAGTTGAAGTTACGCCGGGGATGGATATTTCAGCAAGACAATGATCCAAAACACCGCTCCAAATCCTCAGGCATTCATGCAGAGGAACAATTACAATGTTCTGGAATGGCCATCCCAGTCCCCAGACCTGAATATCATTGAACATCTGTGGGATGATTTGAAGCGGGCTGTCCATGCTCGGCGACCATCTAACTTAACTGAACTTGAATTGTTTGTCCAAAATACCTTTATCCAGGATCCAGGAACTGATTAAAAGCTACAGGAAGCGACTAGAGGCTGTTATCTTTGCAAAAGGAGGATCTACTAAATATTAATGTCACTTTTCTGTTGAGGTGCCCATACTTTTGCACCGGTCAAATTTTGGTTTAATGCATATTGCACATTTTCTGTTAGTACAATAAACCTCATTTCAATCCTGAAATATTACTGTGTCCATCAGTTATTAGATATATCAAACTGAAATGGCTGTTATAAACACCAAAATATTTAGAACTAAAAATGATTAAGATTAATAGGGGTGCCCAAACTTTTTCATAGGACTGTATGTATATATATATATGTATATATGTATATATATATATATATCTCAAAAGGGTACGAATAAAAACTATAGCTTGATCGAGCTTGAAAAAGTGCAGTAGCACGAAACGATCGTCGCTCCTTCCAAGTCAGGCGTGCCTCCGCCCATTTTTTAACTATGCACGAAGTTTGAAATAAAGTTTGAACACTTCTATCCCACGCTTTATGGTGAGTGCTCAGTTTCTTCTTCCATTTTTTAAAACTATAGCTTGCCCCCCCCCCCCCCCCCCAAAAAAAAAAAAGTCCCCCATAGGATTGCAAAACTAAAAAAAAAAAGCTGTCAGAAAGGGTTCAGACTGAGTTTTTTGCAGGCTGAATAAATCAGCTTCAGGAATTAGGAAACTTTTTTTTGACTCGTGATGATGCGTTTTTTGTCATATTGTTGCGAGGTTTTTTGCTTCAGCACACTGTAAATGCCTTAAGGGTCCATTCACATTGAGTTTTTTGGCACTGATTTTGATGGGAGGCTTTTTTTCCATGTGGATTCTGATGCAGATTCAGCGTCAAAATCAGTGCCAAAAACTCTACGTGAATGGCCCTAAGGCTATGGCCCCACATTGTGGAAACGCTGCATTTTTTTGAGCCAAAGCCAAAGAATGGCTACAAAAAGAATAGAAAATATATAGGGAGTTCTTATACTTCTACCTTCTGCGCAATCCCTCCTGGCTTTGGCTCAAAAAAACTGCAGCAAAAACTGCAACAGAAAAACTGTGTTTCTGCAATGTGGGGCCTCAGCCTTAAACTTCCCTTTAGGACAAGGCGACATGGGACGATCCACACTGTGAGAAAGACTGTGGCGGGAACATATTGCGGTTCTTTCCGCAGCGCCTTGAACAGAAAGTTCGCTGAATTATCCTCTGCGGACTTTGTGTCACCATTATATCTATGGGGAAGCCGCCAGCTTTTCTGTGGGTATAATTGACATGCTGCAATTTCCAAAACCGTGCCAGTTTAGGAAATCGCAGCGTGTCCGCGCTGCAGTTTTAAACGCAAAGTGGGCAAAGGATTCATATGAATCCCATCCACTTTGCAGTTACTGTAAAACACCCTGCTTTTGTTTGTGGCATTTCCTCTACGGGCAAACCATCGTGGGGCCCCGGCCTTAGAAAAACACTCGCAGTTTTTGATGCGGTTTTTGCAAAAACCACATGAAAAATGCATCAAAAAAACGAGTCAAAAACCACATCAAATTTTTTTCCCACCTCATTAATTTTCAATAGGTTTTTCAGGTGGAATTTTTAATGTATTTTTTTATCGCATAATGGCATCATTAGAAATACAGGGTGCAAAAAAAAAGAGCATAAAAGGCGGTGCCCTTAAGGAGTTAATACTGCAGAGCACATTATGGAGAGTCGGAGGATAATGAAGTACTGTACTCGAATGAAAGGATCCGCACTTTATGTTGGAGAATTTGAAGGTCAATTAGGTTAATATTAATGAAGGTTATCGCATGATTATTCTCTAGTATTACTTCAAAGCCATGATGGGTTCGGCAGCAGAAACTCAAAGCTTGTGCGGGTCAATTGGGTTAATATTAATGAAAGTTATGGCATAATTAGTCTCTATTATAAGTTTGGCTGTATTCGGGCTGGGATATTCTGTATATAAGCTGGGATCCGTATACTGGCTGTATATACAGATTCAACTGCAGCTAACATGCTGAGGGCTGGTAAATGCAGCAGATGAACAGACTGGTTCACGGGAAGAAAAAGTAAGCATAGCAAAGATACAGCTCAAAGCTTATGGCCTTAAAGGGGTTGTCCGGGAATGGAAGATTTTTGATACTGATGACCTGACCACAGGATAGAGGTTGCAGTTGCACCGGGGCCCAGGAGCCTTAGGGTGCCCATAAGCACTGGCATCAGTATTGAGATTGCAGCTTCCATCTGGCCCATAAGCCAAGGAGACCCACAGATTACCCGAACCACACTAAGGTGGATTAAACTCCTTAGCACCTGTAACCATCACTATCAAGAATTCACTGTAGGGATGAGGTAGGGAGACAAAAGATCGCACTGGGGCCTACAAGACTTTAGTTACGCCACTGCCCTCTACCAACTAAACTGTAAATCATGTTTGATAATTCAGGTGTTATCTTACAAATGTGCCCTTCACCTTTTCTCTTGGCTGAAAATGGACAGATATGTCTTTCACGGAATGACCAGCTTTTCAAAACAACATGGTTTAGTGATATTATGTCACAAGATATAAATCCTATATTTTTCTAATTGTGGCCACCCTGTGGCTATGTTCTGTATTGCAGCCTGCCAAGGGTTTTGTTAGTATGATGTGATAGTGTATTGAAGTGGTTTCATGAGAAACTGAAGTCAAAGGTGGAGACATCTATATGTGAATCAGCAAATACTTTAGACCTCTGAGATCCGTGTGTTCTTTAGAATAATATGTAATATCTATTTATCTGATGGGTCTGTTAATATATTTTGATGTGTAAACATAGACCTTTGTTTGTACTCATGTGTAGCCTTCATTATTTAACCACTTCCGGACCGCCCATAGACTATATACATCCGGGAAGTGGTTGCCTAGTTCTGACAGGACGTACCTGTACGTCCAGTCAGAACACAGCAGCTGCACGTAGATCGTGCAGCTGCTTTCAATAGGAGCCGGCTGTAACTTCAGCCGGAGCTCCCAGAGAGAAGACAGGGCAGATTTATTACCTCCCCTGCCTTCTCGATCGCTGTATATAGCGCTCAATGAGCGCTGTATACACAGCTATAGACGCAGCCATAATCTCAGACGCAGCTGCCCTCTGACCCGGCGGACACGTGATTCGCCGGGAGCAAAGTCTTACAAGAGCTGCTGGGTCCTACAGGACTCAGATCAGCTCAGTAACCTGTGTATACAGCATGCAGGAGGCTGGATTTTTCCTGCAACTGGGGTTAAATGTAGCAGCCCCAGTTATAGGAGAAATCAGCCTCCAGTACAAAAAAATAAAGTGATCAGATGTCCCCAAAGGTCTCTTATCACCTTATGGGGACACAATCTGGAAAAAAAATAAAATAAAAATATAATTAAAAAGTTTTAAAAAAATGTAAATAAAATAATAATAAAAAATAAATAAATAATACGCTAATAAAACGCCGTTATTAAAGGTTATAGCCACACCCCCGACGACACCATACAAAATAAAAATTACCGTAACGGAGAGGAAAAACTATTTTATAAAGTTTTTCAGAGACACTTTGTGTTATTAAATAAAAAAAAAATTATAAATTGAAAAACAGACACAATTTCCCTCCTATTTTGTTTATATTTTCCTGGATATAAAAAAAATAAAAAACACATTCGAAAATAAAGATAACATAAAAATAAAGCCCTATATGTCCCCGAAAAAAAGACGCAAAAATTAGTTGACTGAGACATATGAGAAAAATTTTACAGACCTCAAAACTGCACATACAAAATAAACCTAAAATGTGTCTGGTCCTGGACCACAAATTGGCCCGGTACTGAAGTGGTTAAAGCGGTTGCTTGTCTTATTTATTATATGAATTACTAATATACACATATCAGAAGCCAACATTTTTATAGAACTTATAGCTTTCTTATTTTAGATACAGAACCCCTACATAGTAGTAGTTTTAAAAACTTCTTTGTCCACAGCCACCACTAGGGGGTGTTGCATACTCTTTATACATCAAACTCAATTTTACATTGTACAGATATATCCCTCCTTACCTGTCTCCTACTGGATACTTGCGTATCACAAAACAACCAGCTTTTGAAAACAACATGATATTGCTATATTCTTTCATGAGATGTCTATCCAATCAGCTTTAGGTGTGGCCACCCAGTGGTTGTGTTGTGTGCTGCAGCCAGGCAAGGGTTTTGCTAGTATGTTATGATATTTTGTTGGATTGGTTTAATAAAAAAATGAGAATCTATCCTTTGCTGTCTAAAGATTAAAAGCTATAGCTATAGTCATGGGAATTGGGGCTGAAAGCTACAGCGAAAGTCAGCCATTTTCAGGATGTCCGTCGCCTACAGGAGCTTTCACCCTATAGGTACTTATCCCGTATCTGAAACTCCAAAAATCAGAAGAATATTGGAACACAAGTTCTCCCTAGGGCAATATGTAAAAAGCATATCCACCCAGCCCTGGAGATAGATAGGTTAGGGTTAGAGATGAGCGAGTAGGTATTCAATAGAATATTGCGGTATTCGAGATACTCATACTCATACGCCTTTTACATTTACCATGTGGTATTCGACCGCGTAGGAGTATTTCAAATACTGTAGTATTTGATTGAATACCTACTCACTCATCTCTAGTTAGGATCATCTGAATCACATGGTGTTTCCCCTTGTGAATCATTGCCTCTGTTCCCAAGATATTGACTTATTGACTTTTTTGTTAGTATGGAAATGAACTCTATGGAGCAACGAGGCTTTTGCCATTGCTGCCATGAGTTTATCTACATTACCAAAATGGTGATATATTGGCAAAGGAGGGGGAAACACCATGTGATTCAGATGACCCTAACCTATCTATCTGCAGGGCTGGGGTGATATACTGGTTCTGGTGACAGTAACCTATCTATCTGCAGGGCTGGGGTGATATACTGGTTCTGGTGACAGTAACCTATCTATCTGCAGGGCTGGGGTGATATGCTGGTTCTGGTGACAGTAACCTATCTATCTGCAGGGCTGGGGTGATATACTGGTTCTGGTGACAGTAACCTATCTATCTGCAGGGCTGGGGTGATATGCTGGTTCTGGTGACACTAACCTATCTATCTGCAGGGCTGGGGTGATATGCTGGTTCTGGTGACAGTAACCTATCTATCTGCAGGGCTGGGGTGATATACCGGTTCTGGTGACAGTAACCTATCTATCTGCAGGGCTGGGGTGATATGCTGTTTCTGGTGAACCTAACCTATCTATCTGCAGGGCTGGGGTGATATGCTGGAGTCTGGTGACACTAACCTATCTATCTGCAGGGCTGGGGGGATATACTGGTTCTGGTGACCCTAACCTATCTATCTACAGGGCTGGGCTGATATACTGGTTCTGGTGATACTAACCTATCTATCTGCAGGGCTGGGGTGATATGCTGGTTCTGGTGACAGTAACCTATCTATCTGCAGGGCTGGGGTGATATGCTGGTTCTGGTGACCCTAACCTATCTATCTGCAGGGCTGAGGTGATATGCTGGTTCTGGTGACCCTAACCTATCTATCTGCAGGGCTGAGTTGATTTTCCGGGTTCAGATTACCCTAACCTATCTATCTGCAGGGCTGGGTTGATATGCTGGGTCTGGTGACACTAACCTATCTATCTGCAGGGCTGGGGTGATATGCTGGGTCTGGTGACACTAACCTATCTATCTGCAGGGCTGGGGTGATATGCTGGGTCTGGTGACACTAACCTATCTATCTGCAGGGCTGGGGTGATATGCTGGGTCTGGTGACACTAACCTATCTATCTGCAGGTCTGGGGTGATATGCTGGTTCGGTGACACTAACCTATCTATCTGCAGGGCTGGGGTGATATGCTGGGTCTGGTGACACTAACCTATCTATCTGCAGGGCTGGGGTGATATGCTGGTTCGGTGACACTAACCTATCTATCTGCAGGGCTGGGGTGATATGCTGGGTCTGGTGACACTAACCTATCTATCTGCAGGTCTGGGGTGATATGCTGGTTCGGTGACACTAACCTATCTATCTGCAGGGCTGGGGTGATATGCTGGGTCTGGTGACACTAACCTATCTATCTGCAGGGCTGGATTGATATGCTGGTTCTAGTGACCCCCTTTAAGCCGCACATTAACAATTTCACATGATTGTTTCATGGGTTCTTTGCCTACATTTACTCCCATTCAGTGTAGCAGAGTTAAGGTTGTCATTTTGTTGCCACAATAGATTTCAATGACAAACCCCGCTTGCTACGTGACTACAGCCGCTCCGATGCTTGAGACCTACTTTAAAGTTCTAACATCTCCACTTCAGTAAAAGAAGTGCGGCCTAAATGAATGTTTCACGAACGTCACACTTCACTATTGAGTAAATAATTTAGCCTGGAAGCTGATGGGATGAATCATCAATTTTTCAAGGTGAATTTATGTTATTTCTCATTTGCTAGATGAAAATGCTTCATTTGCTGTACCCTATGCAACGTGCCAGCTGCTTAATGCCCAAATGTAAGCTCTTTATTTTTAATATGCCCACAAATAATGCATTTAGGGCTTCATAGTCTTTCGGATCTGTAAGTGAATTTCTTCAAGAAGGTGTGAAGGGTTCTCAAGGTCAACAGAGGCGACCAAACTGGTCCTGCTATTATTTCTATAGAATGGCCATTTCACATACCCTCCCGGTGTTAGAAGGTGCCACCACCAGAATACGGGATATGCTGCTTATTTACAAAAATCTGCATAAAATTTTCCATAACAGGAGAATGGGGTTGTAGAAACCTCATTCACATACATGAGACGTGGACTTTGATTTGATTCAGTGGCGGCAGGTGAATTTGCTTGGGGAGGCGGTAGATACTCTTTAACCCTATGATCTAAGATTATACATGATCCATATAAGCTGCAGACAGGGGTGTAACTACCGGGGTAGCAGCTGCCACAGGGCTTGGGACATTAGGGGCCCAGCGACAGCCGCTACTGCTGCGTTTTTCTTTTC
The DNA here is from genome assembly GCF_031893055.1 of Leptodactylus fuscus. Classification (NCBI taxonomy): domain Eukaryota; kingdom Metazoa; phylum Chordata; class Amphibia; order Anura; family Leptodactylidae; genus Leptodactylus; species Leptodactylus fuscus. The sequence continues at coordinate 256,522,321 of NC_134266.1, read as the reverse complement.
TTAATAGGCCATTACCGGCTGGAGTTAACAGGCCCTATTTACTGACCAATCCTGGCAGGGGCTGGGATCAGTAAGTGACACCGCGGGCCCTACAAGTATAAGACCCCCCGAGTATAATGATCAAAAGCCCAGGAGAGGTGAGGGAACATAAAAAACAGTGTTACTTACCTCTCCAGGTTCCAGGAAAGCTTTGGGCCTACTTCTGTGATGTCCCGGATGTCACATGATTGTGCCCTAAGTCCCGGGTCATGTGGCGCCCCACACGTCATTCAAGATGGCCAACACCACCAAGGAGTGCAGCGGAGCCAGGGATAGGTAAGTAACAGTGTTTTTGTGTTGTTATCCCCTCTCAGTCTACGAATATTATATTCTGGGGTCTGAAGAGACCCCAGAGTATAATAATTGTTCATGGTTGGTCCGCTATGGGGCATAATACTGTGTGGAGGGGCCACTATGGGGGATAAAACTGTGTGCAGGGGCCACTATGGGGCATAATACTGTGTGCTGGGGCCACTATGGGAAATAATAGTGTGTGCAGGGGCCACTATGGGGCATAAAACTGTGTGCAGTGGCCACTATGGGGCATAATACTGTGTGCAGGGGCCACTATGGGGCATAAAACTGTGTGCAGTGGCCACTATGGGGCATAATACTGTGTACTGGGGCCACTATGGGAAATAATAGTGTGTGCAGGGGCCACTATGGGGGATAATACTGTGTGCAGTGGCCACTATGGGGCATAATACTGTGTGCTGGGGCCACTATGGGAAATAATAGTGTGTGCAGGGGCCACTATGGAGCATAATAGTGTGTGCAGGGGCCACTATGGGGCATAATACTGTGTGCAGGGGCCACTATGGGGGATAATACTGTGTGCAGGGGCCACTATGGGGCATAATAGAGCGCGCAGGAATGCGGGGGTGCCGGTCGGGGTCTTCGGCGTTGGTCTGGGTGGGTGGTCAAAAGTTTGCCACAGGGCCCCGCCATTCCTAGTTACGCCACTGACTGCAGATGACCATAATATGGATCTCAAAATGCAGAATGCTAGTAAATTCCATATAATAAAGTATATAAACCTCCTAGGCCATACTGATTCTACAACCCTTTGATCTCACGACTACTATGCCTACTGGCCGCACCCTATCGTCTGTCTTGTCCTCGCCTCCTACCCTAATCCTCACGTCTTGTCTATTTTCAGAACATCTTGTATTGCAGATACCTCCCGAGGCTTCTTTACTCCGGTACAATCTTATAGATGATACAAATACTGGGACCTACTGTCAATGAATGTATGGGGAAGGGAATGTCCATAGGGAAATAACTCGTATAGCGGCCACTACCCCAGAGCCATCTGGCCTCCGTCTGTGAGAACATTATAGTAATAGGATGATAAGTAGTCGCCGAGCGTTTGATACAAGTAACGCTGGGAAGAATCAGTTTGGATTTTACGACTTTATATTTATGACATGTTTATACCGAACTATTAAGAATGTTTTGCAAAATTGTAAGTCGCTTAATTTACTGTTGTCGTAAAAGTCAACGGGATATCGGAGGAGACGTAATCAGGCAGGTAATGGATCATCCCTCCTTCTCTAATAGAGCGCACAATTAATTACATTTCAGATTGGGTTTCTAGTTGACTGTATAAAGCATAAATAAATATAGTGTAATGTCGTAGTATGGGGCTCGGGTATTAATATGATTATTAGGATTATAGTTGGGTCCCCTAATTCATGCAGATACATATATACCAATAGATACCAATGGAAAGAACCACAAAACTAGGAGGGGTGATGGTGTGTACCATGTTATAAATGGGGTGCCCCATTCTCCACTGAGGAGTTACGACGGCCGCCATTGAATATGCCAGTCTTCATCAATCTCCCCCACTGAGCATTTAACCAAACCCACCGAATATTCTCCCCGTCTGTCACAATGAGTGTTATAGTTTGTCCAGAGGGCTTTCATCTTCCCTAAGGAGAAGTAATACAGGATATAGGAAGTCATTACCTACATCTAAGGAATAGCACATGGAATATAGAAAACTGATTGAAATTAATGCGTTGTCTATGCCACGTGTCCCCATTGATTTCTGGGTCGGAATAAACAGATGTTTGATGCGGGAAAACAGATCAAACTACATCTCAGACACATTTAGAGTCACGGCCTGTGAAAGCAACAAGAAGCCTCCGACGTATTATACCATGGATAGTAATGTAAGGTTCTTATTGTGTCTACTATTCAGTATATACATGCTTATAATGACGAGTGCAGGTATAATAGGTATCCGCGCAATGGTATAGGACTATTAGAGCATAGGAAGGAGTGGCTATAGACTACATTGCTCCATAGACTTCCTTTAAGATGGGATCACCCCTTTAAAAGAGATGACCACTTTATTTATTAATTAAAATCAGACATCGAATTCTATCACTGTTATTATATTCTCGTTTCTTGAGTTTCTAGTATTTTTATTCCATTACTAGGGGAGCTGCCATCTCGCCATCTTCCGCGGTATCTTCCGGCTCTGAATTCACTCTGCCAGGCATTGGGCCTGGGCAGAGCTGACTGCGCATGTCCGCACTACAAGCACTACAAGCGGACATGCGCAGTCGGCTCTGCCCAGGCCCGATGCCTGGCAGAGTGAATTCAGAGCCGGAAGACGCCGCGGGGAAGCTGCACGGAGAAGACTTCTAAAGGTAGGAGAAGAACCAGCATTGATTGGCCGACTATATAACAGTCGGCCAATCAATGCTGGTTCTGCATCGAACTTTTACATTCGAATAGCGAGTGGTACTCGATCGAGTATGAGTATTTCGAATACCGTAGTATATAATCGAATACCTACTCGATCGAGTACTACTCGCTCATCTCTAGTCTTTATCATGTAAATGTTTTATGATAATTTGCATTGTTTAGAACCAAACAAATGAAGCAAATTTGTAACCAGTTTTGATTCCAAATCTGTAACGGTTTTGAAGTTACAATGCAGGCTTTTGTGTCTCCACAGTAACAGACTACACACAAAGTCCCTGCGGTCTGTCCCTGTCGTTGTCTACTTCTTCTTCATAATAATAAACCTCAGATATGTTATTAAGAAGTCGGTGTCAGATGAAATGACTGGAGGATCAGACAGAAGATTTTCTTTTAATGCTGTATCCATAGGATAGGAGTTGTGGACATAACACAACAGGAAATTTTTGTAATGTATTTATTGTTTTAATCCAAGCTGCTTTCTTATTAGGAATTAATTATAACGATAATTTTTTGCAATTATTTTTCTTTCTATGACATTAAAGGGAGTCTATCTGGTCCAAAATGCCCCCAAACCAGTAATAGTCCCTTGTAGGGGACTGTGACAGGATCAGAAACATACCTTTATAGGTGCAAACTGATAACGCTAAGTAGTAATTATATATTCATGAATATGCAAATGAGCCTGCAAGAGGAGCAGAGGCGGGTCCAGACAGGGGCAAGTGCTCCTATTCTCTGAAATTGCTGCCCGATGCCACCCCATTACCCCGCTGTCTGTAGGCAACTCTGGCAAATCGATATCAACATATTAACATAATTAATAAAAACAAATCTGATGGCAAAATTATAAGATTAAAACACAAGCGGCTCCGGCAAATCACCGAACAATAGAAGACTCGGTCTAATTGTTTTTGTACAAGGGGTTCATTGACATTAAGCACAGTGGATTCTCACACGTTCCCGGTATCATTTTCATTACATTTCCTTCCATGGTTGTCAATCTTCGTAGAATAATAATGAGCGCTGTCGAATAATATAACACAATTATTTCTCACAAGGCATCATTTCATAAACTCACCCCCAGTAAACCAATAACGTCCCCTACAGCAATCTCAGCCGAGAACGAATGTCGATACAGAGTTAAGGCTCGTAATAAGAAGCAGGGAGGATATGGATGGCGCACCCAGAAGAGAACGCTCGGCTTGGTTTCGTTCAATCTAATATAGGTAATCTATACCTTGCAAGAAAGTACACAGCCTGTAGAGAAATGCCACTGTGTTCTAGAAATTGCTTACAAGGAAGATTCATGGGCAGTAGCCGGAGGAGTTGCTGGAAGGGGTGTAGAAATTGCCATCGTATTGATCCCAAGTGCCTAAATGGGCCCAACAGCCCTTCAGCTGGTCAATGGACATCGTCACGGTTGGGGGTCCTTGCATATGTTTTGCAATGGGGTTCAGTAGCTTCTAGTTGGCATTGCAACTAGAAGCTACTGATGCAACTGGTGAATTAGAATGAGGGGGGCAAATGGGGAATACAGTATTCATTGGCTGATATTTGGGCAGGACAGGTCCTTATCCGGATCAGTGCTGGTGCCCACATTGTCCTTCAAGGTCTATCGCCACGAAAATGCATCATGCTATACAGCAGGAAGAGCTGATCAGATTGACTGATAGTCTTTGGGGAAACACTTAAACATAACTTGGAATTAGTATTGAGCAGACTGGTTTGTAATGACTAGAGATGAGCGATCAGTAAAATGTTCGAGATTCGATATTCGTTTCGAGTAGCTCCTCAATATTCTACTACTCAAATCGAATATCGAATCCTATTATAGTCTATGGGGGGAAAATGCTCGTTTCAGGGGTAGGCAACGTTCAATCAAATTACACTTAAGTCCACGAGTGAGGGTCGGGCTGGATCCTCCAAGAAGTCTTCTCCGTGCAGCGTCCCCGCGGCGTCTTCCGGATCTGAATTCACTCTGCCAGGCATCAGGCCTGAGCAGAGCCGACTGCGCATGCCTGCACTACAAGCGGACATGCGCAGTCAGCTCTGCCCAGGCCCGATGCCTGGCAGAGTGAATTCAGAGCCGGAAGACGCCGCGGGGAAGCTGCACGGAGAAGACTTCTAAAGGTAGGAGAAGAACCAGCGTTGATTGGCCGACTGTATAACATTCGGCCAATTAATACTGGTTCTGCATCAAACTTTTCCATTCAAATAGCAAGTGGTACTCGATGGAGTACGAGTATTTCGAATACCGTAGTATTCGATCGAATACCTACTCGATCGAATACTACTCGTTCATCTCTAGTAATGACCCAAAGTTTGTTAGTAATTTTTCAAAAATTTCAGAGTCAAACAAACCTGAAATTTTTGTGGTTCGTCTTGCACAATTCATTTCAGTAAATTATTATACTGTGGGTTCTCTTCAACCCCCAGAGTATAATAGTTGGAGACCCTGGGGAGGTGGAAAAAATGAAAAAAAAAATTGTAAACATTTATACTCACCTTCCCTCACCTCTTTGGGCCTCCTCACAGTATCCGGTGCCTTAGATTGGGCCACAGTGGGGACCTGGGTTCACCGAGCATCATGGCATTGTGACTCTCAGCGTGCCCATGATCAATCAACGGTGACCCCTGGGTGTCTAACGTCACCAAGGAGAACAAGAGAGAGTGCTGGACCCTGCAAGGAGGCGCCCAAAAGAAGCGAGAGAAGGCGAGTATAATTGTTGCTTTTTATTTTTTACACTTCCCCTGGACCAAGAGAATATAACAATTTCACTTCTGGTTCTATCCAAATTTGTTCAACCCAAAACGAATCGGGACCTGAGCCACCTGGAACAAAGTGAATCTTTGGGGTGTTCTCTCATCTCTAAATAGGACCACCCACTGGACTCCTAAGCATAGAGCAGGAGTTACAATGGAGTGACAAGATATACTGAGTCTTTCAGTACAAAATCATATATCAATCTGCTCAGCTGATCCGGCGCTGCTGAAAGATTGGACAACATGTTCCCTTCAACAAGTTCTCCAAAACCAAGTGCACCACAACGATCACACTGATACTGAAAGACGTCTCCATGAATAGCTTTTGCCTGCCAGGGCATATTGGAAATTCCTCCTCATTTTCTGGTCGCCAGCTACCCGCGGTGGAATCAGACGCGGTATCCATGGCAAGATCGAGCTGGACGCTTCTTTTCTAAGCATCCTGCTGAAGTCTCTGCCTCCCATTGAAAACAATAGAAGGCAAACTTTGGGCAAAATCTTTTATTGATTCGGGGGGCGGAATCCACACTCAAATCAACATCAAATTCCTACATGTGAACGGAGTTTAGGGAATTTTCCGCTAGTGGAAAAAAATCTAGCAGAACCCATTGAAATAAATGGGAGGCTTTTTTTTCAGAGTGGAAATTTCTACACCAAATTCCTCACCATTTTCCTCCATGTGAGAGAACAAAAAGGTACATACATATGCAAAAAAATCTTGTTGCAGAAATTTCGGCAATTGACAATCAATTCCCTGATTTGGGCCTCTTCAAGCCCTACTGAGATAAAAAAAAAATTTCTGCAAAAAAATCTTTTGCAAAAAAATGAATGAGATTTTATTTCATTTCATCCCCAAAGCGTGGGGGAAAAAACGCAGTGCAAACCCAACACATTTTCTCCACTAATATTCCCCATTGACTAATATCAAGGGAGGAGAAAATGCAAAAAGCAGTGAAGACGCAAACTTTTTTGGGATTGTGTTTTCGCTGCAGTTTTTCCGACGTTGCATTTTGCCACGTTTGGCCTTAAAGTAACAGAGAGAAGACGGCTAAAAGTTTGTGAAGTCATTTAAAGTAGAGAATCTATCATTAGAGCGCAGGGTTATAAAGTTAACATTTCCAAGCCGAGGACTGAAACATCGCCTAGCAACTGTTTTCTAGTACGTTGCTTTATCTAATGCGCAGCGCGTAGATCCTGTTCTGCTTCTATTTATATTCCCGGCTAATAATTTTCTAATATTATTTTGTCAGGATGGGAAAAAACCCAACAGGTAATACACACGGATTAGCTCATCCTTATTGTCGTCTTAAGGAAACGCTCATCGAGAAAGATGTCCGGCCTTCCAGTATACGCTCTACGTATATAAAGATATTTATAGAGATCGCAGCAGGACCCTGAAAAAATAAGCGTCCTGCTCCATCTTGTCGCGGATTCTGCGGCTTGAGACTGCCTAATGATTAGAGCCATTCATCTGGACCTAGTCAGCGGCAGAAAGCCGCATCGGAGTCCTGTCGCGGACAGCTTGCCAGTGGGAAACAACGGCAAAAAATGAAGAAGAATTCCTTTTCCACGGCGTGATCTTACCCTAAGGATAGATTAGGCTCAGGCCCCACGTTGTGGAAAAGCTGCTTTTTTTGTTGCAAATTTTGCTGCGTTTTTTTGAGTCAAACCTCGGAGGAGTTACAAAAGGAAAGGGAAATATATAGGAAGCATTTATAGCTCCCGTTTTTGCTCAGCCCACTCCTGGCCTTGGCTCAAAAAACAGCAAAATTTGCAACTAAAAAAGCTGGGTTTCTGCAACGTGGGGCCTTAGCCTTAAACAGATTTTAAAAAAAGCAAGTCTCACCCAACAATCCCCTGGAATCCCATCACAAGTTGGCCCTCTACTTCCTGGTCCCATCTCACACACAGGTAATGCTTCCTTTACCAAGGTAGGTTAGCGTTGCGATTGAGGCAAGTCAGCTTATATAGTATCAATAGTATCAGTTAATAGAGATCAGAAGTTAAAGGGATTGTCCAATTAACAGGATAGGTGATAAGTGTCACATTGCTGGAGGTCTGACCACCAGATCCCCAAGCGATCAGGAGAATGGGAGACTGAAAGTTCGCCAACACCCATTACGTGAATGAAGCACCCAATCCGCTTACATGACTAGCACTCCATTCGCTACAACCACCAGCAGCTCCATAGTGAATGGAGAGCCGGTCATGCAAGAACACTGGCACTTCATTCACATGGAGGCGTGGGAGACTTTCACTCCCCTGTTTTGCTTGGAAATCCCGCAGTCAGACCCCCACCAATGTGATTCTTAAGTGTCATAGGGCACCAGAGGATCAATGAGGTGAGGACTGCTTCTTTTTTATTTTTAACCCTTTATTCAGTATGTTTTTTGAAAAAAAAATCCCCACTGCAAGGGCCCATTCACATGACTGTGTGCTATCAGGGTTTTTCCTGGATAACACAATGACCCATTCTTTTCCATGGGCCCATGCACACGGCCGTGATTTCCATGGATCTGTGTGTGGGCTGACTATCTGTGCAAAACTCAGGTGAGGTCCTATTCCTGTCTGGTTTTGCAGCCATGCTCGCTGGCACCAATGAACAGGGCCGCAGAGGCATGGCAGGTGTGCCACCCGTGCTGTTCAATCATGGCCAGTGACTTGAACACGGTCATGTGCATGAGCCCTAAGCCCCCAAAACCTCTTCTTGAACACTATTACAGTATATGGAAATTATAGCATCCCCATAGAGTCCATGTGTGTGTCCCAAAAGATAGATCTGCTTCCATTGTAGTGGACCCAATTCACGCATACTTTACATGGTCAGACAAATGGCAAAGTGCTAGGCCCAGATCAGGCCCAGATTCCTGACTTAGGTGTGGTCCAGTTTGGGTCTGGAATAGGTTTCAGCCCCAGGTGTGCATCCTTGGCTTGTTACTGACCCATAAAAACTTGCAGAGCCTGCACTTCAAGGCAGATCCAGAAAGCGAGGAGGCGGCTGGGTCTGTCCTGTAACCCTGAGTCCAGTGAGACCAATTTGTGCGTGTGTTTTTCGTGTGGCTGGTAGTAAGCCACACGTATAGTTAGGTTATAACTTCTGCTTAGTTAGTTGCTCGGATGAGCAGGATTTTATTTTGTTTTTGCTAGAAGTTAAGGCTCTATTTTGTTTTGCTCATTTGTGCCTGAAGTCAAGGTTTATTTTTTTCCTGTTCTTTGTAAATAAACCTCTTTCCTGCATATTTTGTGCCCCTGCCTTGATTGTTTTGGGTCCATACCACTGCTTTTACCGAGCTATCTGCTCCACAATGGGCAGATGCCAGTATCTATTTTTCCCCTGCAATAACAGTTGATTGGCAGGAGCTAGAGGAACAAATTCTCTAGTGGTCAAATGATTGTTGGGCCATTGTCTTCTTGAGTCATCCTTTTTAGGGTAAGAACAGCGAGGCTATGGAAGTCACTGCCACTGGATGCGGTGATGGTGGATTCATCGTGTAAGTTCAAAGGGGTCCTGGATGTTCCCTTTGAACTAGATTTTTGATAAAGACTGGTTGACCCAAGGTTTTATTCTGATTGCTGGGTTTGGAGTCAGAAAAGGTTTTTTGGCATCAACCTTAGGGGTTTTTTGTTTTGTTTTTCACTGGATCAACACTGTAGGATTATATGTAGGACTGGATGGACCTGTGTCTTCATTAGAGATGAGCGAGTAGTACTCGATCGAGTAGGTATTCGATCGAATACTATGGTATTCGAAATACTCGTACTAGATCGAGTACCACTCGCTATTCGAATGTAAAAGTTCGATGCAGAACCAGCATTGATTGGCCGAATGCTATACAGTCGGCCAATCAACGCTGGTTCTTCTCCTACCTTTAGAAGTCTTCTCCGTGCAGCTTCCCCGCGGCGTCTTCCGGCTCTTCATTCACTCTGCCAGGCATCGGGCCTGGGCAGAGCCGACTGAGCATGTTCGCTTGTAGTGCGGGCATGCGCAGTCGGCTCTTCACAGGCCCGATGCCTGGCAGAGTGAATGAAGAGCGGGAAGACGCCGCGGGGACGCTGCACGGAGAAGACTTCTCGGAGGATCCAGCCCGACCCTCACTCGTGGACTTGGTAAGTATAATTTGATCGAACGTTGCCTACCCCTGAAACGAGCATTTTTCCCCCATAGACTATAATAGGGTTCGATATTCGATTCGAGTAGTGGAATATTGAGGGGCTACTCGAAACGAATATCGAACCTCGAACATTTTACTGTTCGCTCATCTCTAGTCTTCATTCAACCGTATCTTCTATTTAACTATACAACCTCCACCCAGGTAAATGGGAGTTGGAAAACTTTCTGAAGGTTTCCAAGGAAGATTTTGCAGGCCCTATTACTTCTTTGCCTTTAACATTTCTATCTTGACATGAATAATCTCAGACAAACTAATTATCCATGTTGATCGGTAGGGACTAAGCACCTGGCAACCTTTTGGAAAGACTGTAGATTTCAGAAATGTATCCCTAGCAATCATACTGTCACTTATCACTTGGATGAAACTTAGCTAAGGTCACATTAGGTCCCGCTAATCTCAAAGGATAGAGCAAAAAATACCTGAACGGTGGGGGGTCTGACCACTGGAATCCCACCAATCCCGAGAATAGGGAGTGGGAAACCCAAAAAACACCAGTTGTGACAATTAATAATAAAGGTTTGCAACTATTTTAACTCCAAATATCTACCATACATTCCATAATAGATTCTCCCCAGCAAATCCAATATTTCTAAGTGAATAACTTAATAATTTGTGTAGGCAGATATGTCATATTACCTTCTGATATCAGTACATGGAACTTCCAGGTCTGTTGCTATAACTACAGGACTTAATGGATTTCCAAGATCCTACTCATTGGCGCTTACATAGTACTCCATAAAACCCTGTTGTTACAGCAACCATAGCACAGAACATGTTAAACCACACTGACCATTAGTGGACCATTGTTTTGGGGTAGACATTTACAATCTAGTAAGAATGGGGAACGCGTGGCCTGTCCTGACCTAATCTACAAGCAACAAAGGAACATGCCAATGCATTTAATGGATGTTCTAAGCGGTGCGAACAACAAATTCCGTTTTTTGATCTCCCTTTACAAAAATTGTATCATTCTGCCTCAGATAATCATGAAAAAATTCCTTTTGGTTAATACCCATCACAGCCCTTAAAGAGGACTTTAAGATCGGGGCTGTCACCGTGAGCATTTTGGTATTTAGTTAATAGAGATCAGCTATTCCAAAGATATAAGCCCTTATAGTCTTGATGCAATTTAGGATATACTAGTCAAGTGGGTGGTAACTTAGCAGGACATGTAGCAAACAGAGATCTGTATTAATAATAAAAGGGATTCTAGCTTTGGAATGGCTGAACAGATCTGCATAAAATTAACCAAAAAGTTCAGGGTGACAGTGCGATCAGGTGATTTATGTCATAGGGATTTTCAGAACTGGTGACAGGTCTTCTTTAAAGGGGTTTTCCAGGCTAAAAAAAAAATGATGATTTACTAATATCAGATGGGTGGTGGTCTGTCACTCACCACTCCCATCCATAAGTTGTCCTCAGCAGCTGATACACAGAGAATTGGGCTGGAAGCTTATGGCAAAGTTGTACTTTGTGAAGTGGCTGAACTGAGTCATTGCACCTTTGCTCCCATTCAAGTGAATTGGAGCTGATTTGCAATACCAGGTCTGGCCACTACATAGAGAACAGCACTGTCTGCTTCCTTTTCCATTTTCCATCCATCAGCTGCTGAGACAGTTCATTAAAGAGATCCTTTCATGGGTTTGGGCACAGGCAGTTCTATATACTGCTGGAAAGCTGACAGTGCGCTGAATTCAGCGCACTGTCGGCTTTCCCGGTCTGTGCCCCGAGTAAAGAGCTTTTGGTCTCGGTACCGTAGCTCTTCACAGTCAGAAGGGCGTTCCTGACAGTCAGTCAAGAACGTCCTTCTCCACAGCAGCACCTATCGCGCTGTACAGTGTGAGCGGGGAGGAACGCCCCCTCCCCTCCTGATAATACTCGTCTATGGACGAGCACTGTGAGCAGAGGGAGGGGGCGTTCCTCCCCGCTCACACTGTACGGCACGATAGGCACTGCTGTGGAGAAGGACGTTCTTGACAGACTGTCAGGAACGCCCTTCTGAATGTAAAGCACTATGGTACCGGGACCGATAGCTCTTTACCCGGGGAACAGATCGGGAAAGCCGACAGTGCGCTGAATTCAGCGCACTGTCGGCTTTCCAGCGGTATATAGAACTGCCTGTGCCCCAAACCATGAAAGGTCCTCTTTAATGGGGGTGCCAGGTGTTGAACACCCACAGATATGATATCAGTGACCTTTCTTTAGGATGGGTTTTGGAATCTATCTTTGGAAAATCCCTTTAAGTGACCGCGTATAATTTCCATTCATTTTCCACAAAATATAGGCAGTTTCTTAATGGCTTTCATACATCTAAAATAAGACAATGTTGCATTAAGCAGTAGGAAAGGATGCAGAGTCAGACTACACAGGGTTTGTTTGTAGTCTGTAGCCATGGAGACACATATGTCTATATAGGAGTGTTTTTAATTGTTGCTTGCGTTTCTCATTACATATCGGACCAGTAAATAACAGACTTGTTTCATTGCTTTGCCTGAGTGTGGATAAGACTAATTTCTTAACAAACCAGTTCAATACAATATTGTAACATGCCGATGAACCCCTTCACCGACTGCAGTTCACATCACAACCACCGGAGGGCGCACATAGACACGTTAAGGTTAGACATCTCATAACCGAATATCACAAAATTGAGTTTTTTAAAACCTAAAAGCCGCTCATCTCGTGACACATATCTAGATATGTCCAGCTAGGAGGAAAAGGAGTGAAGGACACATCTGAAGGTCAGCAGCAGTTTTCAGCTTCTAGATATAAATATACGTATTTCTATTAACCAAGAAGACGCAGATATTCTGAAATGGTAAAAATAGGAAATGCAAAGTATGTAAAAAAGTCCCAAATTGGGATTTTAGCAAATCCATGTTATTCTCTGTACCAGTGTTCCCCAACGTTTTAAGACTCGGGGGGAAAACCTGGGAAAAAAAAACATTTTCTGGGGGACCCCTATCAAATCTATTTTTGTCAAAAACAGAGGTTTTTAGCACATTTTGTGAAGATATAGCCCAAACATGCTACATAAAACCTGATTAAAACTGCATCATGTGAATGCATCCTCAAAGCTATACTAGCCTGTCCTTCCCGCACAGCTATCACCACCCAGTACATAAAAAATATATCTTTCACTATCACTGACCCCCCATAGTATAATGCCCCCCAGTAGCCCACCATACAGTATATGACTCCCCAGACAATGAATAATGCTTCCCAATGACTGCCAGGTGTCTAGTAATGCTCCCCTGTGACCCCAGGCACCTAATAATGCTCCCCTGTGACCCCAGGCACCTAATAATGCTCCCTCGTGGCCCCCAGGGACCTAATAATTCTGCCCTATGGGCCCCCAAACACCGAATAATGCTCCCCCGCGGCCCCCAGGCACCTAATAATGCTCCCTCATGGCCCCTAGACACATAATAATGCTTACCAGTGGCCCCCAGGCACCTAATAATGCTCCCCTGTAGCCCCCAGGTATCTAATAATGCCCCCCAATGACTCCAGGTATCTAGTAATACTCCCCCGTGGTCCCCAGGCACCTTATAATGCTCCCTCGTAGCCCCCAGGCACTTAATAATGCTCCCCCATGGCCTCTAGACACCTAATAATGCTTCCCTGTGGCCCCCAGGCACCTGATAATGCTCCCATGTAGCCCCCAGGTATCTAATAATGCCCCCCAATGACCCCAGGTATCTAATAATGCTCCCCCTGTGGCCCTCAGGCACCTGATAATGCTCCCCCTGTGGTCCTCAGGCACCTGATAATACTCCCTCGTAGCCCACAGGCACCTGATAATACTCCCTCGTAGCCCACAGGCACCTAATAATGCTTCGCTGTGACCCCCAGGCACCTAATAATGCTCCCCCATGGCCTCTAGACACCTAATAATGCTCCTCTGTGACTTGGCAATCCAGGTAGACATGACTACTCGGTATAATGCAGAGTTTTCCATGTTCCATTACATGACACATTCAACTCTGCTACATCTGAATGCAACCTATATTTGTATCATATCTGTAACCTGTATCCAAATTGCAGAAAATATAGGTTGCTCACTAGTTTTTCTACTTCATGCCACGTTGACACGTCTGACTAATGGGAAGCAGTCACAGAGCCTTGGTTTATTAGGAGTCGCTTGTGCTTGTGGGTGGATTGAACACATGCTCATTATCTAGAAGGGGGTAATTATAAGATGAGTGTGACACTGAATAGTGTAAATTGCATTACATTAAGAGAAAGATGGTTTCCATTGGAAACACAATTTCTACAAAACGGGGGGAAAAAAAGATTGCCATTGTTAGAAAATGATTCTGTGATCGAGCACAGGAAGGATAATTGAACTCTAGTCTGGTGATTAAAAGGGCGGTGTAATTGGAGAATTAGGGGTTAATAGTGGAGGATCTCAGGACTGTCATCTGTTAGCTAGGGCGGCGACAAAGAGATTCTCTCATCCAGGAGCACCTGGAACATTTAAAATCACAGCCAAATTATTTTAATGGATCTGTAATACTTAACCTGTCCTGCGGGGGTGCTGCAGGGAAACTGAGCACTTGATATTAGGAATCCTTCCTAATCACAGCTGATTGCGGGAGGTCTCATCAGTGGGAAACCCTGTCTTATGCTTATTGTTGGGGTTGCTTCTTATCAATAAGAAATTGATCTAAGGGGAGAATCTCAATAATGACATCAAGATATCACAATAAATGCAAGCAGGTGATCTGATAGGAAATGTAGTAACAGATCTTTATGTATATGTAAATCATTGACAGCCTAGTTGTTAATAGAAATGTACAAGTACTTTACAGCAGCTCCCACAGGAGTTGACATTAAGCTTTCCTCAACATCTGATAGACATTTTTGCAATCCAAAATGCCTTTAAAGGGAGTCTGTCACCAGAGCCCGACATATCACCCCAGCCCTGCAGATAGATAGGTTAGGGTTCCCTTGTAATTCCCTGCCTCGGTTGCTGAGATATTACCCCTTTTTTGTCAATATGCAAATGAGCTTTTTGGAGCAAGGAAGGTGATACCATTACCACAAAAAGGTAAGTGGCAACACTCTCATCGGTCCAAAGAGTTTATTTGCATATTGGTAAAGAAGGCAAAATCTTAGCCTCAGAGGCAGCGATTCACAAGGGGAGAACAAGGTGACACTAACCTATCTATCTGCAGGGCTGGGGTGATATGCTGGTTCTGGTGACAGTAACCTATCTATCTGCAGGGCTGGGGTGATATGCTGGTTCTGGTGACAGTAACCTATCTATCTGCAGGGCTGGGTGATATGCTGGTTCTGGTGACAGTAACCTATCTACCTGCAGGGCTGGGTGATATGCTTGTTCTGGTGACAGTAACCTATCTACCTGCAGGGCTGGGTGATATGCTGGTTCTGGTGACAGTAACCTATCTATCTGCAGGGCTGGGGTGATATGCTGGTTCTGGTGACACTAACCTATCTATCTGCAGGACTGGGGTGTTATGCTGGTTCTGGTGACACTAGCCTATCTATCTGCAGGGCTGGGGTGATATGCTGGTTCTGGTGACAGTAACCTATCTATCTGCAGGGCTGGGGTGATATGCTGGTTCTGGTGACAGTAACCTATCTATCTGCAGGGCTGGGGTGATATGCTGGATCTGGTGACACTAACCTATCTATCTGCAGGACTGGGGTGATATGCTGGTCCTGGTGACACTAACCTATCTATCTGCAGGGCTGGGGTGATATGGTAGTTCTGGTGACAGTAACCTATCTATCTGCAGGGCTGGGGTGATATGGTAGTTCTGGTGACACTAACCTATCTATCTGCAGGGCTGGGGTGATATGGTAGTTCTGGTGACACTAACCTATCTATCTGCAGGACTGGGGTGATATGCTGGTCCTGGTGACACTAACCTATCTATCTGCAGGGCTGGGGTGATATGCTGGGTCTGGTGACACTAACCTATCTATCTGCAGGGCTGGGGTGATATGGTAGTTCTGGTGACACTAACCTATCTATCTGCAGGACTGGGGTGATATGCTGGTCCTGGTGACACTAACCTATCTATCTGCAGGGCTGGGGTGATATGGTAGTTCTGGTGACAGTAACCTATCTATCTGCAGGGCTGGGGTGATATGCTGGTTCTGGTGACAGTAACCTATCTACCTGCAGGGCCGGGGTGATATGCCGGTTCTGGTGACAGTAACCTATCTATCTGCAGGGCTGGGGCGATATGCTGGTCCTGGTGACACTAACCTATCTATCTGCAGGGCTGGGGTGATATGCTGGTCCTGGTGACACTAACCTATCTATCTGCAGGGCTGGGGTGATATGCTGGTCCTGGTGACACTAACCTATCTACCTGCAGGGCTGGGGTGATATGCTGGTTCTGGTGACACTAACCTATCTATCTGCAGGGCTGGGGTGATATGCTGGTTCTGGTGACAGACTCCCTTTAAGTAATGCAATATACTCTTATTTCCTGCAATTGGGTTTCTTAGTTCTTAGCAGCAAGAGGAATTCGTACTTTATATCCTTCCTAAACGATATGTTATACTTGGGTTATGTATATTATACTAAACTTTCTGGAAGACTAGCCGGAATACCATCCATATAGAAATTATTAAATCCCTTCCATACACTACATAGACTTCATTCACCAGTTATGTGCCAACTATCTTGGTATTTTGATCACCTGGGATTCTCATGTAACTATAGAGTATCAATTCACTTACAGACAAGTTTAGTGACATCACAGGTTCCTAGATAACTAATGGGTGGAACAGTATATGGCTTTTATAGCCTATGTTAGTGGGCTCCCAAAAAAGCTATTGAAATCCCCAATAATTTGATGTAATTGGCAAGGAAGTCTGGCAGTACGTGTTCTATTTCCCTGCAGCACCTCCACTGGAGAAACATGGGATTACACGGTGCCCATTAAAATCAATAAGCTACACAGTGACATGCTTGATCCTCCAAGGAGAGATCCCCTTAGTAAGAGGTCTCCATTTCAGCTAATTTAGGGAGGGATCTCTCTGTGTCCTAGGAGTTAGATGGTGACCTCCAAAAGTTGGATAAAGACTTGACATCAATCTATTGGTTTACCAATTGTCCAATGCAATGGAAACCTGTTCCGCCGGCCAGAAGATGTCTTAGATCTGCGCTAAAATAATTCTGGGTCACTTCACGGTCTATTCTCGACCCCGGCGATCGAGAAACTACAACTTCCAGCATACTGTCGAGCCTAGTGGGAGTTGTCGTTTCTCAATGGCTAGGAGTTATGGGTTAATTAGCCGAAACGTCTATCAAAAAATTGTCAGGCGGGAATTTTGAGGTCCGTGCCCACCCGATGTTTTTGTAGGTCACTGTGCCATTAGTTGCCATTAATTAGTATGTGGAGCCGGGTGAGGGTGACATTAAGTATACGCTGCGGATGACATAGTAGCGCGCTCTATAATGAGCCAGGCTCCTTCCCTTGATTATCCCCCCCCCCCCTTATCTCTCATTTCCTTGCTCTGTGAAGACAAAAGGGGGGATGACAGAGCCGTCCCTTCTCTTTCTGTATCCTGCCAACCCTCGCCTGCAACCTTCACACCCACGAATTGTCTATTCCCATATTCCTTAGGATCGCCGGCCATATGCTGTACAAGAATAGCCTAGGGTAATAGCAGAGCGTGGTGCCCCCATGCCAGAGCGCCCAGCACTCTATGTCCTATACGGCCCTTAGACGTGGACGACATCGAAATCTTGCATTATAGGATATAGTATATTTCTATGTAGTGTATGGATTATAGGAATAGTTATACCATAGCAACACACGGCACTAAGGGAAGGAGCATTTGCCCATTTCTGGCACTGAATCGTATATATTGGATAGGGTTACTATGGCAATGCAGAATCCTATACAGGACTCTGGATCCTATAAGTCGCACTCCTACACGTTTAACGTAAGGAGAGAAGACGGCGGGAATATGATGGTGGAATAGCCTTGCATTGCATGTCACTATATATAGGCAGATGGCATGTAGTGTACAGTACAGTGTTAAATGTATGGCTCATGTGTGTTCCTGTATTAATATATACCGTCATACTGTATAGACCGAAAATTCCATCACTGTATAGGTAAATATGGCCAGAGTGTGTGACTGGCACATGCCAGTGGGTGCTATGGCGCTAATGCATATTGTATATGTCTAATGGATGTACGGCTGGTGTGGCGTCCTATATAGATATATACCGTCATACCGTATAGATAGAGAATTCCATCACTGTATAGGTAGATATTGGCACTGTGTGTCACTGGCATATGCCAGTGGGTGCTATGTACGGCTGGTGCGGGGTCCTGTATAGATATATACCGTCATACCGTATAGATAGAGAATTCCATCACTGTATAGGGAGATATGGCCACAGTGTGTCACTGGCATATGCCAGTGGGTGCTATGTACGGCTGGTGCGGGGTCCTGTATAGATATATACCGTCATACTATATAGATAGAGAATTTCAGCAGTATGTAGGTAGATAAGGATACGACGCGTGACTGGCACATGCCAGTGGGTGTTCTGGCACTAATGCATATTGTATATGTCTAATGTATGTACGGCTGGTGTGGGGTCCTGTATAGATATATACTGTCACACTGTATAGATGGAGAATTCCACCGCCGTATAGTTAGATATGGCCACAGCGTGTGGCTGGCACATGCCAGTGGGTGCTATGGCACTAATGAACAGCATATGTCTAATGACAGGCTGGCCAAGTGTCACTCATGCCTGCCAGTCATTGGCGGACCAGCCAGTCCTTCTGCCCCGTGCTAAGAAATCTCCTTCATTAATCCCCTAGTCTCCCGCCAGGTGCCAGCCATCACCTCCACCTCCCCGGATCTCTGCACCCCCCTCTCCTGCCCTCACAGCACCGAGCATGCATTTACCGTGGGAGAAGTCAGTTTCCTGATGCTCTCTCCCAGGGAGTCCAGGTTCACCCGTCTCCTCCTGGTGGCTCTCCTGGGGCCGGGGACCGGCTGTGGGTGCTGATCCTGAGACCCTGTGGGGCTTTTGCTCCCATTCCAGCACATCCGAGCCAAGGGGCATTCTGGTTCTTCCTCCGGGCTGGTCTCAGTATAGTCAGATCCCAGTGAGCTGAACGATTCCGATGAGATCTTCCTCCTGGACATACTGAGGTTTGGTAAAACACCATGAGACGCCGCGCTATGTCAGGCTACAAAGAGCGGAGAGCATGCTGTGGTACTATGCCAACGTCCAGCTTGTCATTTATATAGCAGCTCCGTGCTGTGCCAGTCCTTGTACGTATCTGCCTCTTAACACCCCCCGTGCATCCCTTTTGTTTCTGTGTCTTGTGCTGTTGTTGGCTGTGTTGTGCGCAGCGGCCCCGCAGGCAGCAGAGCTGTGTGTGCTGTGTGCGCTGTGCGTGGAGCTCGCTGCTTCTCTTTCCCTCTGTGTTTTGAACGCTGATGCTCTTCCCTCGCTCTTAATTTTTTTCTCTCTTCCTTCCCAGGCTGCTGCATTTCTCGGCTGCTCCAGCCATCGTCACGTGCTCCTCGCCCCTGTCACCAGCGTGACACACTTTCACAGGACTTGGGAAGCCCCCCTAGGTCTGTGGCTTGTACAATCCAATCAGTTCGACATGGAAAGGAAGCCTTACAGCTGCGGTCTGTGGGCTCGTCCAGATGTAGCAGAGCTGAGTTTGTCACTTAAGTTCTTAAGATGATAGAGTAGCCATGTTGGGATTAGGGTTGAGCCGATCTTGAGATTTCAGGGTCGATTTTAAAATCTGATTTCTGATCATTTTCCAGCTGATCCCGATTGTGAAATTTGCTTGATCGCCGATTGGAATCCGATCTTTTCTGATCCCGATCACTCATCCCGTCTCTGGGGTTCAGCCAATCTTGAGATTTCAGGGTCGATTTTAAAATCCGATTTCCGATCCTTTTCAAGTCAATCCTGATTGTGAAATTTGCTTGATCGCCGATCAGAATCCGATCTTTTCCGATCCCAATCACTCAACCCTAGTCAATGCTTCTCTATGGGAAAAGTCACTTTTGGGGTTGAGCCGATCTTGAGATTTCAAAATCCAATTTCCGATCTTTTTCCAGCCGCTCCCGATCGTGACATTTGCTCGATCACTGATTGGAATCCGATCTTTTCCGTTCCCAATCACTCAACCATCCTCTAGGGTTGAGCCAATCTTGAGATTTCAGGATCGATTTTAAAATCCAATTTCCGATCATTTCCCAACTGATCCCGATCATGAAATTTGCTCGATCACCGATCGGGATCTGATCTTTTCCGATCCCGATCGCTCAACCCTAGTTGTGATACCAGGTTAGATAGGGCTGAGGGCAAACGTAGTGGTAAGTGAGGAACAAGCTAAAAAATCACTTCTCTATGGCGATGAACCCTAAGGGACCATTCACATGACAGAAATAGGAGAGGAATTGGAGGCGGACTTCTGCCTCAAATTCTTATACCCTTTTTCCCCAAATCCCTCGTCACTTTCTGTCCCCCCGCTTTTCCGACGTGGCTGATAAGGCTTCGATTTCTGCCTCGCATTGAATACAAGTTGTAAGGGTATGTGGAATTTTACGCTGATTTTGAGGCAGAATCCACTTTATAGTCAGCACCAAATTCTGAGTGATCAGACCCTGACAGCTGTGGTCTATGGGCACACACAGATGTAGCAGAGGTGAACTTCTGTTCTTCCTCTGGGCTGGTCTCAGTATACTCAGACTTAGGGTTGAGCAATCGGGATCGGAAAAGATCGCATCCCGATCAGTGATCGAGCAAATTTCACGATCGCGATTGGCTGGAAAATGATCGGAAATCGGATTTTGAAATCTCAATCCTAAAAAAGACTTTTCCCATAGAGAAGCATTGACTAGGGTTGAGCGATCGGGATCTCTGACTCTGCTACACGTGGTACACTCAGCATCTCATATGTATGTGCGAACGATGACTTAACAATACGCTCCTATATATGGAACTGAATTTTTACAGCTGTGGTCTGTGGATATGGACAGATGTAGCAGAGCTGAATTTGTCATTTAATAAGGGATGCATCATCTCTCGTGTTAAAGGGATTCTCCTTCTCGTACAATACTATGACTAGGATTCCCACAATGCTGACTTGTGCTACAGTCACTCACTATTTTGCCCTGCACACCTGCACTCTTGGCCACCCAACTGTGCAGGGAATTGCAACCGGCCCCATTCACTACAATGGAGGTGACTGCAATTCCCATCACAGTAGCTTAGTTGGGGTGGCGCTATAGAGAGAAAGACTGCGTAGCGGATGAAGTCCTAAACCAGGGCTGTGGTCCCTTTTAGGATCAATGGGGTCCCAGAAGTCAGACCCTGACAGATGACGCACGGTATCCTAGCGTTATGTCATCATTTTATGATATAGAACAGTATATGGAAGTTGCTTTTTACAGATGTAGCAGAGCTGAATGTGTCGCTTAGGCTGTAGAATAATATAATAATAGATTTACTCACATTGTACTATGAAGAGGAATGGAGCCAGATAACAAATCCAGCTCTGCTACATATGACAAAGATTTACATCTGTATTCCTGAGACTAAGTATTTGCCAAAAACATGAAGCCCGAGATTCTTCATCTGAGTTACTGTACGTCATAGGATTAACTCCTCACAGCTGTGATATACAGAAAGATATAGATGTAGCAGAGCTGAGTGTGTCATTTCAACTGGGGGATGAATAGACTTTTATTGGAAGAAATTGTGCCAGATGACAAATGTTACTCTGCTACTCCATATGTCTGAGACTTTATACTTATACGCTGAACAGACTCCTGCAGTTGAATAGATGTAGCAGTGCTGATTTTGTCACTTAACTCTTTGGGGTTGAACATGTTGCTGCATTGCTACATTGGTTTAGTCATACAATTGGCACATAACTGGTGACAATTGACAAACTCTGCTCTGCTACATTTGATTCAAGCTTCGCTACATACAGTTACAGTTGACCTAAGGACAAACCTCTGCAAACACATCCCTGTTCTTTGTAGATGAGACAAGTCGTAGCTGTGATTTACAACAAGAATCAGATGTAGCAGTAATGAATTTGTCATCTAGATCTATGGGGCTGCATAGTTTCTGCAGTGTGATAACATCTCTGTTCTGTAGGCACATACCGATGTAGCAGAGCTTAATTGGTCACTGAACTCTTTGGGGCTGCATACTATGGAGCATCGTGACTTCGCTACACCACCCCATCTGTATGTCTGGCCAGAGAAACCGAATGAAGAACGTCCCTGTTATATGGGATCGAACTCTTATAGCTGTGATCTATAGATGTAGTAGTGCTGACTTTGTGATTTTACTATTTTGTATAGTTTAAAGGGTTTATCCAGTTTCTAATATTCATAGCTTATCCTTAGGATAGATCATCAATATTAGATCTGCAAGGTTCCAGCGGCCAAGTCCCCCTCAGATCTGCTGTTAGGGGGTAGCTCGGTTCCTGGTAATGTTTACATGCCCAAACCCACACTACTGACTCGCTGCATTACCTGGAGTCATCAGCGGGGGTCTCGTCTGTCAGACCCTCGCAGATCTAATATTGATGATCTATCCTAAGGACAGGCCATCAATATTAGAAAATAGATGATCCCTTTAAATATGGCGATAACACTCCGAATTCTGCAACATCCGACACACTCAGCTCCTCTACATCGGCGTGTCTGCGACTTTGAAACTTGATGAAGAACAAGGCTCTACAATCAGATCTCTGCACTTCATGGAAATGACTCCCTAAAGCTGAGATCTACAAGTGTATACGGCCGGGGCACTGCCGAATATATCAGTTAACCCTTTGGAGCTGCATCAGGATAAAATCCTAATAGAAATCAGAAGGTTTTCCTGTAAATCCCGATATAACGCAATATTATCATTGTCTTTTGCGCACAAAATCTGCAACTTTTTGATTTTTGCATCGCTCTCACCACTTTCTGAAAAAGGGATAGATTGTCAGAAAAGTAAAAAACGTGACGGTAGAAAGGCGTTATGTGTGTTTTTCACATTGGAGTGAATTCAGACATCCTACTGACGGAGGGGACTTCTCTCATTTAAAGGGGTAGTCCAGGATATACAAATTTCCGCAAGGTGGCCGGGGAAGGGGACGAAAAAAAACATACCGACCAGTCCCTGGTGCTCCGGTGTCTCTGCTGTCCGGTCATGTGGCGCCCCGGCAGTTGTTCCGGAGAAAGTCGTCGCCATATAGGACTGCTCGGACAGTCAGGGACCTAAAGAAAAGAAACGAGACGTCACATGTAGAGATGAGCGAGTACTGTTGGGATCAGCCGATCCGAACAGCACGCACGCATAGAAATGAATGGACGTAGCCAGCACGCGGGGGGTTAAGCAGCCGGCCGGCGTCAAAGCAGAAGTGCCAGGTGCATCCATTCATTTCAATGCGTGCGTGCTGTTCGGATCGGCTGATCCGAACAGTACTCGCTCATCTCTAGTCACATGTATGTGAGTGAAGTCCCGTGTCCCTTTCATAGGCCGCTGCGGTCACGTGCAGCGAGGATTTCTGCAGGAACAACGAACCCGGGAGAAGCAGAACCGGACTGTGGAGGAAGACAACGGAGTACTGGGGAGAGGTGAGTATGTTTTGGGGGGTCTTTTTTTACCTTCCCCGCCCTCCTTGTGAAAAACGTGATATCCTAGACAACCCCTTTAGGCCGGGGCCCCATGTGGCGGAAACGCAACAGAAAAATGAATCCCATCCACACATTGCGGACAAATACGCACAGTGGACGCAGCCAATGATCCCTACGGAAACGGTCGGCGGTTTCCCTCTTCGGATGTTCGGTGAAAAGCTCTGTGGGAAAAGACGCAATGTGTTGCCGCCGCGGTTTTTCCCACAGAGCTTTTTGGCTATGTGGGGCCTTAGGGCTCGTTCACATGGGCACTAAGGGGGCGAATTATGGCGCACAATCCACGTCATAATCACAATGGTGGTCTATGGTGGTCTGCCGCTCACGGAAAAAAGAAGCGGGCTGCCCTTTCTTCAGGCGGCTACCGCGGCTCATCGAGCCGTGGCGTCCGCCTGGTGGCAGCAACATCCGCAGTCAGACCATTCATTTGAGCCTGCTCCGGAGGGGGAAGCCGTGACTGTCGGTGCCAAAATCCGCCCTACCGCCGCCCGGGTGAACTAAGCCTTAACCTTAAGACTGTTGCTACTATTCTGTGACACATGAGAGCAACGGACATTAAATAACGGTAGTGTGAACCTCGCCTAACAAAACAGTTTTGCAGTCCATAGCGACCAATCAGAGCTCAGCTTTCATTTTTACAGACCAGTTAAAAGAATAATAGCCAAGGTGTGCTGTGTCAGCTCTGCTACATGGGTCTGACCTCAATTACATCAGGTCGGCCTCATTGTGGCGGTTTATACGGCTGCACAAACCATTATACAGCATAAACCAAGACCTTCCGATAAAATCTCAGTATCCATGGTTACGTAAGCTGTATATATCCATACGCACACATAGCGGAATAGCCGTAGTCAGCAAATCAGTTCTGGCAGGGCGAGGTCACCTCCAGTACATTATGGTCAGGCTCGCCGGGGTAAATTCTTTAATACTGGGGGATATTAACCCTTTACATAAAACAGACCCCTTTGAGTTGGGGCAGTTGGTTTATAGTTAGAGATGAGTGAACGCTAAAATGTTCGAGGTTCAAAATTCGATTCGAACAGCCGCTCACTGTTCGAGTGTTCGAACGGGTTTCAAACCCCATTATAGTCTATGGGGAACATAAACTCGTTAAGGGGGAAACCCAAATTCGTGTCTGGAGGGTCACCAAGTCCACTATGACACCACAGGAAATGATACCAACACCCTGGAATGACACTGGGACAGCAGGGGAAGCATGTCTGGGGGCATAAAAGTCACTTTATTTCATGGAAATCCCTGTCAGTTTGCGATTTTCGCAGGCTAACTTTTCCCCATAGAAATGCATTGGCCAGTGCTGATTGGCCAGAGTACGGAACTCGACCAATCAGCGCTGGCTCTGCTGGAGGAGGCGGAGTCTAAGATCGCTCCACACCAGTCTCCATTCAGGTTCGACCTTAGACTCCGCCTCCTCCGGCAGAGCCAGCGCTGATTGGCCGAAGGCTGGCCAATGCACACTCAGCTCTGCTATATCAGATGGGCTGAAGTTATTTTTAATAACATTCCTACCTAAATAAAGGTTATCCCTAGCAAAGTTCACATTCTCATATGACCCGGATTTGAAATCCACTATTCGTCTAAAATGGAGGTCACGTGATTTCGGCAGCCAATGACTTTTTCCGATTTTTTGCGATGCCTCCGGTGTCGTAGTTCCTGTTATTGGTGCAAAAAAAGCGCCAGGGAAGGTGGGAGGGGAATCAAATTTTTTTGGAGTTTGCCACGTGATGTTCGATTCGAATCGAACACATCGAACAGCCTGATATCCGATCGAACATGTGTTCGATAGAACACTGTTCGCTCATCTCTATTTATAATATGATATTACGGTGTTGAATCTCAAGGCGTCTTTCTATTGGAGATAAGTCTTGCTAGATTTGCTGACACACAGACCTGAATTCTGTACATGGACATTTAAAAATGCTTGGAGCAACCACTAGGGGGAGCCTAGACGTCTGCTGTATATATATATATTGTACTCAATAATAGAACAGTGCACTGTAAGCTTCTCAGCGCCCTCTAGTGGTGGCAGAGGACAGGATATTTTGCAAAGTATTCATAACTCTCAGATAAATAGAGACCAAAGCATAATTTTAGGGCAAGGCCCAACATAGGGATCTGCTGTCCATCATTAGGGTATGTTCACACGATGGAAAATGGATACCACATGAGAACATACCACGCAGCTAGTTGCGATGAAATGCCGATGCAGTGCACCGGCATCCCGTCGCAACATTCCGCTTCAGATTAGGCCCTAATGAATAGGCCTAATAGGGAGGGATTCTCACACCGCGGACGCTGTGGCTGAGTCGGCCGCAGAATCCACAGCAAGATAGGGCATGTTTCTTCTTCTTTTCACTACTGGCTAGAGGTAAAAAGAAACGGGCGACTCCCAATCCATGTCAAAATCCGCGGCCAAAAAACTATGTGTGAACATACCCTTAGACGCCTCCGTTTTAATGTTTAGTCTTACAACAGAACAGATCAAAGTGATACAAATGTGAACATAACCTAAGAAGTAACTCAGCACAGATTTTTAGACATCTGTAGATTATAAGGATGGACAGTCACTATTATTTACATGCCATATCCATAGGATTTATCATACTTGTTTGATTATATGGGAACCCCATCAATCATCCTATCCTATGTCCCCTTATCCTGCATATTTCCACACAGGGGTCTCCATCAGTGGCGTAACTAGGAATGGCGGGTCACCGTGGCGAACTTTTGACATGCCCCCCGAACGACACCGACGCCGAAGACCTCGACCAACCCCCTCCTACGCATTCCTGCTCGCTCTATTATGCCCCATAGTAGCCCCTGCACACACTATTATGTCCCTCAGTGGCCCCTGCACACAGTATTATGCCACATAGTGGCCATGCACACAGTATTATGCCCCATAGTGGCCCCTGCACACAGTATTATGCCCCATAGCGGCCCCTGCACACAGTATTATGCCACATAGTGGCCATGCACACAGTATTATGCCACATAGTGGCCCCTGCACACAGTATTATGCCCCATAGTGGCCCCTGCACACAGTATTATGCCCATAGTGGCCCTGCACATTGTATTATGTCCCATAGTGGCTCCTGCACACAGTATTATGTCCCTCAGTGGCCCTTCCACACAGTATTATGCTCCATAGTGGCCCCTGCACACAGTATTATGTCCCATAGTGGCCCCTGCACACAGTATTATGTCCCATAATGGCCCCTGCACACAGTATTATCCCCCAAAGTGGACCCTGCACACAGTATTATGCCCCATAGTGGCCCCTGCACACAGTATTATGTCCCATAGTGGCCCCTGCACACAGTATTATCCCCCATAGTGGCCCCTGCACACAGTATTATCCCCATAGTGGCCCCTGCACACAGTATTATCCCCATAGTGGCCCCTGCACACAGTATTGTACCCCATAGTGGCCCCTGCACACAGTATTATGTCCCTTAGTGGCCCCTGCACACAGTATTATGTCCCTTAGTGGCCCCTGCACACAGTATTATGTCCCTTAGTGGCCCCTGCACACAGCATTATGTCCCTTAGTGGCCCCTGCACACAGTATTATGTCCCACTGTGGACACCCATGAACAATTATTATACTCTGGGGTCTGAAAAGACCCCAGAGTATAATAATCGGAGACCCAGGGGGAGAAAAACATAAAATAAACTCTGTTACTCACCAGTCTTCCGGCTCCTACGCTGTTGGCCTCCGAAGTAGTCCATCTTCAATTATGTCAGACTTCACATGACCCGGGACGCAGGCCGGGGTCATAAGAGGTCAAATGATTAGGCCGAAGCCTGCCCGGATCGTGGAGAGGTAAGTAAGTGTTTTTTATGTTCCTTACCTCTCCCAGGCCACCGATCATTATATTTGGGGGTCCAAAAAGACCCCCGAGTATAATGATAGCAGCAGTAGCGGTTGTCACCGGGCCCCTAATGCCCCTGGGCCCTGTGGCAGCTGCCTCTGCTGCTACGGCGGTAGTTACACGACGGGTCTCCATAGAAGGCTGATAAAAGTGATGGAAACAGTCAAGAGGAAGGAATGTGCCACAAATGTGTTCCATTGTTATGAATAGTACATGTGACCAAAAGAACTTTGTAACATAATCTTATCACTTACAAATGCTTCTTTCTCCTCTGTTTCTCTGCTGTTTTGCAGTTCCCCACTGTCAAAATTCTGCTACCTTGGTCTCCAAATGGGTTGCAGATCACATTACTTAGATTAGATCTCTCTAGAAGTCTATGGAGAGAGGAGTGGGAGGAGTCAACTAGAAGTGCAGGAGGTAGAAGAACATGATAGAAAAAATGAAACCTCTAGAGCTAAATAGAAGCTTTCTTTGCATCAGTACTTCTTTGTATATGTCCTGCATCATCCTGGGGCTGTTTCTGTGTGACAGAGAGAGATATAAGGCAGATTCTCTTGTACTTTATGTTTTTCCTCCTGATTTAGGCTTCATGCACACAATATAGTCAAGTGGAAAATGGAATGGAAGGTGCATGAAAGGAATCGGTGTGTCGTGTCTGTTTTTCATAGGGCCAGTCATAAGATCAGATGGACCGAGCTGCAAAAGTAGACAAGAATAGAACTGGTTCCATATTTGCAGCCAGTTTATACCGGTGCTACATTACCCATAGAGCAGACGGTGTATCTTCACTAGACGCTATGACCTGGCCCAGATCAGGAGGACTATAGAGGCACTGTTCTCCTAATTACATTCCCTAGCGGAGCAGGAATGACTTGTACGTCTCTGTACTGCCTATGTAGGAACACACTCTCCCTGATGTGTACGATTATCCCCTGACCCTGGTCTATAGTCTCTTACTCTGCCAAATCAGTATCCCTGCGCTATGCTGAGGAGGCCCAATAGGCCGAAACAGCGCTGTCCATAGCTGAGAATCTGTTCCTTTTGGAATAGAAATACTAATTTGGCAATTATATCCGCATCATCATAGTAGACTTATTAACTGAGTCATGCATGATGTTAAGGATGCTGCCCTCTAGAGGGCCCCATACAGAGTGCACTGTTCTCCTAATTACATCCTGGAGAATAGATTTGCATAGTTTTTACCCAGAATCCCTAGCAGAGCAGGAATGACTTGTAAGTCTCCATACTGCCTATGTAGGCAAACACTCTCCCTGATGTGTACGATTATTCCCTGACCCAGATCAGGAGGGACAGTGACATTTCGGGCGCTGTCCCGCTGTTCCAAGCAACAGGTAAGGTGATTTCTAATCTATGTTCTTAGGATGCGGATACAGTTGAATACAATGCTGCAGCACCGAGCTTTCAGCTTCCGTAGATGTCTGAAACAGGGTGGGGCCGAGCCAGAGACATCACTACAAGCCTGCAGGCAACTCCACAGGGGACGCCATAGGAGGTAATGGGGCACTATTACACATTTTGCATCCGAGTACCAAAATTTTAAGCTGTTCCTATGTTTCTATGTAAGGTCTTTTTACCATACATACATTGACAACTTAGCAACGTCATGCGTTGTGCCTAATGACAATCACAACTCTACTACATCCGTCACTGCTCATTACAGAAATGTAGCTGTGTGTATTCCCTCGTGCCACACATCCAGTACCTGACACGCTTAGTACTGCCTGTCTGACCTGTGACTAAGAAGACATTGTAGTCCAGTAATTAGTGTCATGACATTAGAAGCATCTGACAGCGAGGCGCGGTGACCATATTCACTAGGTTGTAATATCACAGCAGACAGCCGTGTACGCAGTCTAGAGCGCCCTGGTGGCCACATGTGACAAAAGCACCAGAAAATCCTCGCCGGCATGCACCATGAACTAATCACACAACTTAGGGGTATTCTGGTTTCTACATAGACCTTGAGGAACTGATACTTAAAATTGCACAATCCATACATGCAAAGACTAGAAAATCCCTTTTTAAAGGGGCTGTCCAGCCATATAAAAATGTTTTTCATAGGTTTCAAATGGAACTTAAATGAGATCATTAATGTACTATTATTGTGAACGCGGCAGGGATTCATCATCTCGACAAGGGAAATGGTATCACCCAGGCACTTAGGAATGGATTTTTTGTGGAATATAAGGATTTACTGAACTAGACGTGCCAGAAGGGACATCTACTCTGATTGTTGGCTGTCTCCCTCCTCCTGTTCTCCATCCAGCTCACTACACCATGATGACTTCTCCTGCTGAGTCATCATTGTCCTCTCTCTTATGCAGCCATCGCTACCCTATATAGTAACGCAAATTCAGATCCAAGGGGCAACACGGTGGCTCAGTGGTTAGCACCACAGCCTTGGAGCGCTGGAGTCCTGGGTTTGAATTCCGCCAGGAACAACATCTGCAAGGAGTTTGTATGTTCTCCCTGTGTTTGCATGGATTTCCTCCCATTTCACAAAGACATACTGATAGGAAAAAAATGTGCATTGTGATCCCTATATGGGGCTCCCAATCTACATTAAAAAAATTACAAATTCAGATCCTCCCTAAATATAGACTCTAGAACCCCTAACACTATTAGAATCCTTCACCCAAACCCCTAAAACAAATTCAGACTCTAAATATATAAATGCAGGCCTCCAAAATAAATACAGGCCCCCTAATCAGATCATCTAAGTATAGACCCAGGGCCGAGCCACTAAATAAAATCAGACCCACGTAAGTGCAGAACTAGATCAGGACCCCTAAGCTGATAAAGACTTCAGACCAGACCCATTACAAGACATTGGCTCACACTCTCCTCCTTTACCTCCCAGCTGTATTCCACTGTGGTTTTAGGACCTGCACAGAAATGATCATGTGTCCGTGCAGGTTCTTCACCCATAACAGAACAAGGATAAGTCACGTTCTGTTCGGGTCCAGAAATATATACCAGTCACCAATGGATGGTATCAGTGGATATCACGGGAAGCATTTGAGGCGTAGACCATTATGGTGTCATCTGGGGAAGGGGCGCATCACTGCAAAACTAGAGGAAAAGAAACTGTATCACTTCATAAGTAGACAGATACGTTACTCGGCAGGAGTCTGATGAGAACTGATGACAACCCCCATAGGACTATAATGGCAGCCATAATACTTATTACTTGACGCTGGCAAAAACAGAACAATAAAATAACAGCAAACAGCCGAATAGAATTGTTCACAACTTGACAGAGGAGAATGACTTCAGGAGTTATAGTAAGTGTATTGTTATTTCCAGCGAAGTGCTCTTTTAGGATGCCACCACTTTGTAGGAGTCTATCAAGCTCTTAGATACTAGATTAAAGACATTTATGCCATTTTTTATGATCACTCACAATATATTCCAACAAATGTTTGACAAATAGAAGTGTAAATGGCCAACAAAAGTATTATCATGTTAAAATATATATATATATATATATATATATATATATATATATATATATATATATATTGCTGTATAAACAGGATTTCTCTTGCGCTGCACCCATTCTGCAGAATTCACTTCCCTAGCCCAGCAGACTTGCCATTAACATTCCCAGTTGTAAGTGTGCCTTGAAACCAAGGCAGTGGTCGGGGTTAAAGTTGGGGTCGAGACCAGTGTTGGTTGAAGTCAGAAGTCCAAATCACCATCAAAATAAAATTCTTAATTATATTTAATTATATAATTATGTCTATT
Organism: Leptodactylus fuscus; assembly: GCF_031893055.1. Taxonomy (NCBI): domain Eukaryota; kingdom Metazoa; phylum Chordata; class Amphibia; order Anura; family Leptodactylidae; genus Leptodactylus; species Leptodactylus fuscus. The sequence goes on along the minus strand of NC_134266.1, from coordinate 256,491,291 downwards.
GCATAATTAGTTACAAGTATAATTTGTTACATATTAACTTTCATGGGAATTCACTAGTTTTTTTATTGGATCACGCTTAGTTCATATCTACAGCGGAGGCTCAATGTCGGCCTCAAATTGGTGGGTGAAAAAGTCCTGCATGGGGAATTTTTTTCCTTTGCCGGTTTCATTGGACACCCAACGGACCCCATTATAGTCAACGGGGTCTGCCGAACTACTGCAGCAGTCTGCACGTCCATTGTTCTGGTCTTTAACAATGGATAGGCCAATGGTAGTGTGAACCTAGTGCTAGAGGAACCTTCCAGATTCTATCTGACCATTAGGAAAGCGTTGGAGTCAAACTTTGGATCTGGTTCACAGCCCTGCTTCAAACCCATTCCTTCAAGGAGGTCTTAACCCTAGTGCTTGGTCTGTACACAGCCTGACCTATTCCAGGCATCTTCACTCCGCACTGTGCCCAACTAACTACCATTGTCCCGTCACTCTGCACTTTCTATCCATGTTGGCTCAGATACCGCCTGGTGATGTCTACAGTCTATTAATATTTCTCATACATATCAAGAATTATCACGATGCAGAAAAAAACTGATCAATGACAAATACAACTCTGCTACATCTGTACAAGCGGCCTATAAATATCATCATAAAAACCTTGCGTGGGACTTATTTCCATTCTACAGCAGGGCAGATGACCCCAACACAAGGTTAATACGATCTGTCTTCAGCAAAAACAAAGTAAGGACGTTCTGCAACAGATGCTGTGACCTCCTGAGGCCTGATCTCAACATAATCGAGGACTCCATGATGACCTGCAGAGACAGAAGCAAGTGAGGTAGCCAAAAAATTTGCAGAAAACCTGACTCATAATCTCCGGGATGCCAGAGAACCTACAGACAGAAGAATATAGCAAGTCATTGGAGGGGGATGAGGTTCAGTAGTTCCATGAGTATTTACCACCAGCCCTATGTTAATCCTAAAATAACGTCTAATGATATTATCATGAGATGAGGTAATACATCTGAAGGTGAAATTACTAAACACAGAGGGGAGAATGTTCTGCCATAGATGGGTGTAACGGTGGCGCATCTTTGGTGAACGCCACTTTCTTGCACCAAGGATGCACCACATTGTCCCTATTGGATATTGCAGGACACGGTATATGAAAAGTGCAGGGAGTGGGGCAAAGACCAAGTTGAGACAGGGTGGGAAAGCCTCAGTCATACAAACATTAACTATATACTTTAAGATACGATAATAGAGATGAGCGAACAGTAAAATGTTCGAGGTTCGATATTCGTTTCGAGTAGCCCCTCAATATTCGACTACTCGAATCGAATATCGAACCCTATTATAGTCTATGGGGGGAAAATGCTTGTTTCAGGGGTAGGCAACATTCGATCAAATTATACTTACCAAGTCCATGAGAGAGGGTCGGGCTGGATCCTTCGAGAAGTCTTCTCCGTGCAGCGTCCCCGCGGCATCTTCCGGCTCTGAATTCACTCTGCCAGGCATCGGGCCTGGGCAGAGCTGACTGTGCACTGCATGGAGAAGACTTCTAAAGGTAGGAGAAGAACCAGCGTTGATTGGCCGACTGTATAGCATTCGGCCAATCAATGCTGGTTCTGCATCGAACTTTTCCATTCGAATAGCGAGTGGTACTCGATCGAGTACGAGTATTTCGAATACCGTAGTATTCGATTGAATACTACTCGCTCATCTCTATATGATAACATAAGCCAATGTCTGACTGGTGTAGCTTTCAGTTCTGGCAAAAGGGAGAGCACCTGAATTATGAGGCTGGAGCCATTCATTTGATTGGGACTGAGCTGCAGCTTGGCCGTGTGACCAATGGACAAAGACAAGAGAAAGTGGAATTTAATATCTTAATCCCATGTAAACCCTTTAACCCTTTCCCAGCTTCCACTATGCTATTATGGCAGGGTATCTAAATACAGTGGACCAGGGGACGTGTAGCGGCGGTAGCAGCTGCTACAGAGTCCGGGACATTTGGGGTCCATTAGTAACTCCAGCAGGTAATGGGTCCAATTTACTTACCGATCCTGGCTCCTGCTCGCGGCTGCCGGCGCTTCCCCTTCTGCAGAGGCGGCTGTGAATAGGAACCGGGATAGGTAAGTGAGGTCAGGAGCCCCACAATCGCTATCATTATATTCGGGGGGTCTTTTCAGACAAAGGGCCCCATCATTCTTAGTTACGCCACTGCGGTGGACTCTCAGGAGTTTAGCGGCCTCCATAGCTGCCAGGTCTTCACCACATTATAAGGCCATTGGTGGTTCCAATGGAAGGCAGAGAATGGAGAAGGATCCTGAAAAAAATAAGCGTCCTGCTCTTTAGGCCCAAACAGTGCCAGAAAGCCGTGAGTGGGAGCAGAAAATGAAGAAGGACCCGAGGCAGATCTCCGTACTAAATTCCTCTTCATTTTCCAGTGTCTGAACAGGTCCTAAGAGTACGTATGAAGATAGATTGGCTGCCCACATAAAAGCCGCTATCAGACATTGCAATATTATACTTGGGCAGATTATGTTTCCAAGCTGAACACAGTAATACAGTAGAATTTTTCTTCATTTAGCACTTTTTGTAATGCAATTTATGTAATAAGTACGGGATAATAAGACACCATTTTTTCTAATGACCCGTACTTATGTTATCGAATTTGCTCAATAGGCTCGCTCAGACTAATTTCCCTACATGGCCGCCTCTTCTCAATACCTCAATGGTCTGGTCTGATGAGATAATATGTGTTTTTAGATAAAAGGAGAGATAGAGGGGAGGAACAGGAGATGGGTGACCTCTCTTTAAGAAATCGTAATTGCCAAATATCTTCCTACGTAAAACCGCCACATTGTACACTGCATTCAGATACTGACACGTCTATACGTACAGCGCAGCAGATGTCGTAGCTCTCAATGCTGGAAATATAATTTCATGCTCGGGGGAAAGGGAACCATTCCTGACGCAAGGTCACACATAAAGATCTGAAACGATGATACAAACAGAGTAGAGGGAAAAAATGAGATCAGAAATGTAAAGAATACAAAGATTACATCAATGACAGAAATGTTAATTTGTGAACTGGAAATTATAAAGTCTGTAGATTTTTAACCCCTTCCCACACCATGCCATACGTGTACAATGAAAATTACGGACGTCCCCTAGGATGGCAGGAACGGAGAAATCTTAATTATGGCTGTTTAAGGCTTAGGTCATATCTGCGCCGGAGTCTTTGCTGGCAGAAATCACCAGAAATTGGCGGAAAGCAAGGGGGATTCTTCTCTAACAGCAGACACCCGGTGGAGAGCCCATCTCAGATGTGAACCTAGCCAAAGGCTGACTGTTCAATCGTTCAATCCCTAAACCGGGATTTTGTTGAATGGTGCCAGCAGAACCACCTCAGGATTAATGCTGGGAAGACCAAGGAGATGGTGGTGGACTTTAGTGCTCCGATCCCGGTGGAGATCCAAGGGACATGGATTGAGATAGTCAGGACCTATAAGTACCTAGGTGTGCTCCTCAATAATAAGCTGGACTGGGCTGATCACCTGGAGGCGCTGCACTGAAAGGGCCACAGCAGGCTCTACCTGCTGAGGAGGCTGAGGGCCTTCAGAATCCAGGGGACACTTCTTAGGGCCTTCTTTAACTCTGTGGTTGCTTCAGCCATCTTTTTCGGTGTGGCCTGCTGGGGGAGCAGTATATCAACCAGGGCCAGAAATAGACTTGACAGGCTGATCAGAAGGCCCAGCTCTGTCCTGGGGAGACCCCTGGACCCAGTACAGGTGGTGGATGACAGAAGGATACTGTCCGTGGTGACCTCCATGTGGGAGAACAAATCCCACCCCATGTATGAGACCTTGACAGCACTTGGCAGCTCTGTAAGTGACAGTCTGCTTCACCGCAAGTATGAGAAGGAGCGCTATCACAAGTCCTTCCTTCCAACCGTGATCAGGCTGTATAATCTACATCAGACCAAGCAAAGATCACTCCGCACACAGAACTAAATGATCCTGAAGTCTTCCTTCTTTCTTTCTTCTCTTCCTTAGCTGCTATGGACTCCTAGTATATCTTCTCTTCTCAGCATATGTATTGTCAGGGTCTGGGGCTGCTAGGTGGGGTGGCATAGACACACAAGTCCAGTTTCTTTTAGTCCAAAACAAAGGTAGAGTTTATTTTCACTCAAAAAGGTAGTGCAGCAACAAAAGAAAAGAATACAAAATTAAATCTCTGCCCGGCTAGGCTCTAACTAAACATACAACAGGTTACCTCACCTAGAATAACAGAAATCCAAAAAAGCCAGTAGAATCATTCAGGACACAGCTCCAAAAATATGATCTCTCTGTCAGCTCTCCAGCCAAGCTCTGCCAAAGTGTTGCTGCTGGAGCTGGCTTCTTAAGCCTCCTTGACGAGGAGACTCTCTGCAGCTGAGTCGCTGCCGGAACATCCCCAAAGTGTGGACTGGAGGTGGGGGTGGAATGACAGGTCCCACTACCAATCCTACCTGCCATTCCTAAAAATCCAGCCCAGTACTGAGCATTTACCAAAATGCTCAGCAGACGAAAGTTATCTACTGAGAACAAACATTCCTGGAATTTTCTCATCTCACCCACCTGAGTAGTCTGGGTGAGATGTACACCCCCTCCACTACCTGACCAGCCATCGGCTTACAGTGTGTCTACCTCTGTAATATATGTGTAACCCCTGCTAGGGGTAAAGTAACAGCAATAGACAACACTGTATGTGCACCCTGGATTACCTATCTCAGACCCACCTGCTTCTCTGTGCCCCTGCCACCTAGGGGAGGAGCTGCAGAGGATTGGGGGAGAAGGGGATTGTGGGTCAAGGGAAAACAGGAAAGGGATGAAGGGACCACATGGTTGGGAGAGCAGAGAGTCCAGCACCTGCAGACACAGGGTAGAGCTCTAAGGACAGTCCTGCCAGCACAGCAGCTAAGACCAGAGGTCACCCTGCAGCTAGACAGCTCTACAACTTGGCTCTGGAAAGACCCCTTGTCTTTTCACACAGGCGGACCCTGCCCCACTCCACCAGGACTTGATTGCTGCAGAGCCAAGCAGAATTCTGGAAGTGAATGCACCTATGTGTCTGGGAGTTGTGAGTAGCCACTGCTGAACTGTGTTATAGACTTGTTGTGGGAACTATTTCTGAGGACAGTAATCCTAAGTGCACCAACGGTTCCAGCAAGCGCGCCAACACCCGCGGCAACAGGGCCCCAACTGATGGACTGAGTTATTTATGTTGCTGCAGCTTTATTAGGGGAGATTTGGTACATGCAGCTAGCTATGTGGAGTGTGTGTGCCAACGTATCTATGTGAGAGAATTCTGTACTATGTGTGGGTTACTCTACATTAATCCTGTGTTTCCCAGAGTTTAGAGTATTAAGGGATCCATTTATACTATTATATCTGCCAGGCCTGGCATGCATTTATAGCTCATGGTTACAAAGGAGCAACTGCTGAATTGTTTATGTGTTATGTTATATGCTATCTTACCTTTCTACTTTTGCAATTTGCTCTCCTGAGCACATTCCTATTTAATTCTATCCCAATAAATATTCCCCAGTTGTTTTACCCCTACTTCTGTGAGTGTGTACTGAGCTTAGGCAGGGGTTTCCCGAATCAACCCCTGGCAGAAGAGGACAACCCTCCTGCCTTCCTACAGATCTCCGAGAAAGATTGGAGGCACTGCGCCATAGCGAATTTAAAGATACACACACCCTTCCTATAGAGTGAGGTCTGAAGGGGTGTTACATATGACTGTGTATTATCCTGTATCTGTATTACTATGCTGCTGTAACATACTGAAATTTCCCCACTGTGGGACTATTAAAGGATTATCTTATCTTAAGGCCACTGATGCCCCTACAAAATGGGATATTGATGACAGCCCGTTTCTTCTGCAGCCTGCTTGACAGTTTTTACAAAATAATGAATAATGCCGCCAATAATTTCTCTTTTGGGCACCCACATTTATAGCCACCTACACATTGAAAACCACCTTTGTGCTCCACCCAAGGTCACAGTGCCCACAAAGTAAAAATTCCACTTTATACTTCCACATTGATAGCTGCCACAAAAAACAATACCCCATTTGTGCTACCCACAAGCAATAGCGCACCCATTGTACCGCTCCCAAGTATTGTTACCCCTACAACAAGCAATATCCCCTTTGTGCCCAAAAAAGTCATAGAGCCTTACACCAGTGATGCTGAGTTCACACAGCTTTTTTTGGACCGGATTTTGACGTGGAAGCCGCCTCAGAATCCGCCTCCAAAAAATACCTCCTGCGGCTAGCCATGACTGGATGCCGGTGCACTCCACCGGCGTCCATTCGCGGCATTCCACTCCGGATTAATTCCAATTGAATGGGCCTAGTCAGGAGGGAGTCTAACGCCGCGGTTGATTTAGTTGCAGAATCCACAGCAAGATAGGGCAGCTCGCTTCTGCAAGCAGAAGTGAACAGCCCCCATTAAAGTCAAAGGGAGGCGTTTTTTGGAGGTGGATTCTGAGGTGGATTCCGCGTCAAAATCCGATCCAAAAAACTCTGTGTGAACTCAGCATAACAGTGCCCTCACAAGCAATAGTGTCCTCTTGTAATCTGCACTAGTAATTGTATCTCTTACAAAAAGTGATACCCCCATTGTGCCTTCTTTGTATTCCTACCAGTGCTATCTAATGTGAATGGGACCCTTCTTTGGGGACATACACATGTAGGATTTTGACACTTATTTTATGGCGGATTCCAACCCCCAATCAGCAGCAGATTCCACCCTTATTGCTTTCAATGGGAGGCAAAGATCGGAGCAGGACACTGAAAAAATAAGCGTCCTGCTCCATCTTGCCATGAAGTCCACAGCTCGAGACTCACTGCTGACTAAGCCCATTCATCTGAGCCTAATACGCAGCGGAAAGCCACGACGGTATCCTGTTGATGGTAGCTGGCGCCTAGAAAACGTTGGCCGGAAAAAAGAAGAGGGGCGTGAATAGGCCCTAACTTTTGGAAAGGTAAGGATCAAGAAGTTGATTGTCTACAGTCATTACAAGATGAGCCTGGCAGTGTTTTTCTCCCCTCTCTCTGTTTGGCGCATATACCAAGCATGCATGTGATATGGGATGTCAGATGGAATAGCTGTCGGCTGAACCAGCGTACAGTCTCAGGTATAGGGACCCAGGTATAGGGACTAGAGATGAGCGAACAGTAAAATGTTCAAGGTGATATTCGTTTCGAGTAGCCCCTCAATATTCGACTACTCAAATCGAATATCGAACCCTATTATAGTCTATGGGGAGAAAATGCTCGTTTCAGGGGTAGGCACTGTTCGATCAAATTATACTTACCAAGTCCACGAGTGAGGGTCGGGCTGGATCCTCCGAGAAGTCTTCTCCGTGCAGCGTCCCCGTGGCATCTTCCGGCTCTGAATTCACTCTGCCAGGCATCGGGCCTGGGCAGAGCCGACTGCGCATGCCCGCACTACTAGCGGACATGCGCAGTCGGCTCTGCCCAGGCCCGATTCCTGGCAGAGTAAATGAAGAGCCAGAAGATGCCGCGGGGAAGCTGCACGGAGAAGACTTCTAAAGGCAGGAGAAGAACCAGCGTTGACTGGCTGACTGTATAGCATTCTGCCAATCAATGCTGGTTCTGCATCGAACTTTTACATTCGAACAGCGAGTGGTACTCGATCGAGTACAAGTATTTCGAATACCTACTCGATCGAGTAATACCCAAGTGAGGATTCCCTTGAATTTTCATATGCAAATTAACAACTATCCGGATAATTCAGTGTAGAATTCTGGGAAATTATAATGGCTGTCCATAGAGCTTGCGGCAAAATAAGCAAATAATAACATCATTATCTATAAAAACAAATATAAATTCTAATTATCAAGCTGTCATGTGTGAAAATACTCCTAATTATACACGATAAAAAGGGCTGAAGCTGTTATAATGCAGATTGTATTATATGATTGATATTCTGCCCAGTCATAATAAATATCCACAAACAGCAAAAATCCACTAATTGCCAACATATGGCGCGCGAGAGACACAAACATCCCCCACCATGATGATATTATTGCTAATAGACCCGGGTCCCGTCATTATTTGTTTCCCACCTGTGATAAGAAGCCATCTTGCTCACATACTACTCTTCACACTTTATGTCCAAAAAAATCTCCAGATGGAGGGGTAACCTATAGGGTTAAATCGGAGGTACGGTATATTTTGCCGTTAATTCGCTTTCCCGCAGCAGATGGCTCTATAATGACACGGCTTCCTTTTCCAACGCTAAATCCCTCCACGCCTTCCATCCAATTACGACAGTAGAGGTGGCTCCATTTGAGTGATTTTGGCTACACATGATACGGATATTTTTGCCAATGCGTCTCATCATTATGATCATGTCCATCAAACCGCCCTTACTTTTTATTACGAGTTGTTGCATCCAAAAAATTGTTGACTTAGACAATTAGATATATATATGCCAACTGTTAACCCCTTAAAGGTATAGACCGGGATTTTCAAAAACCTAGGTAAATGTAGACAATAGGATAAAGTGAGAAACTTAAGTACTAACTCGTTCAATTCCCCAATGCTCAATTCTAACCACTGCTACTTGTGTCCAACCAATCCTGCAGTGATGACATCACATACATTAGTCACATGATCGCTGCAGCCAATCACTGACCTCAGCAGTAATTGTTGTACGTATGGCATAATATCATTGAGGACAGTGATTGGCTGCAGAGTGGGATGCAACAGAAGCCCTGATAGATTTCTAGGAACCCAGGCAGTGCTCTGCACTATGTTTTATAAATAGGTTCCTAGGAGCCCTGACAGTGTTCTACACTATGTTTTATAGATAGGTTCCTAGGAGCCCTGACAGTGTTATACATTATGTTTTATAGATAGGTTCCTAGGAGCCCTGACAGTGTTATACACTATGTTTTATAGATCGGTTCCTATGAGTCCTGACAGTGTCATACACTATGTTTTATAGATAGGTTCCTAGGAGCCCTGACAGTATTCTGCACTATGTTTTATAGATAGGTTCCTATGAGTCCTGACAGTGTCATACACTATGTTTTATAGATAGGTTCCTAGGAGCCCTGACAGTATTCTACACTATGTTTTATAGATAGGTTCCTATGAGTCCTGACAGTGTCATACACTATGTTTTATAGATAGGTTCCTAGGAGCCCTGACAGTATTCTACACTATGTTTTATAGATAGGTTCCTAGGAGCCCTGACAGTGTCATACACTATGTTTTATAGATAGGTTCCTAGGAGCCCTGACAGTATTCTACACTATGTTTTATAGATAGGTTCCTAGGAGCCCTGACAGTGTTCTACACTATGTTTTATAGATAGGTTCCTAGGAGCCCTGACAGTGTTCTACACTATGTTTTATAGATAGGTTCCTAGGAGCCCTGACAGTGTTCTACACTATGTATTATAAATAGGTTCCTAGGAGCCCTGACAGTGTTCTACACTATGTTTTATAGATAGGTTCCTAGGAGCCCTGACAGTATATACACTATGTTTTATATATAGGTTCCTAGGAGCCCTGACAGTGTACTACACTATGTTTTATAGATAGGTTCCTAGGAGCCCTGACAGTATATACACTATGTTTTATAGATAGGTTCCTAGGAGCCCTGACAGTGTTCTACACTATGTTTTATAGATAGGTTCCTAGGAGCCCTGACAGTATATACACTATGTTTTATAGATAGGTTCCTAGGAGCCCTGACAGTGTTCTACACTATGTATTATAGATAGGTTCCTAGGAGTCCTGACAGTGTTCTACACTATGTTTTTAGATAGGTTCCTAGGAGCCCTGACAGTGTTCTACACTATGTTTTATAGATAGGTTCCTAGGAGTCCTGACAGTGTTCTACACTATGTTTTTTAGATAGGTTCCTAGGAGCCCTGACAGTGTTATACACTATGTTTTATAGATAGGTTCCTAGGAGCCCTGACAGTGTTCTGCACTATGTTTTATAGATAGGTTCCTAGGAGCCCTGACAGTGTTATACACTATGTTTTTTAGATACAGTACTAGGAGTCCTAAGAGTTTTCTACACTTTTTTAAGCCAATTTAAAGTGTTCAGCCCAAAACCAATCTTGATCCTGAAACACCAGAACCCGAAACAAAACAAATCTTGAAAGGTTTAGTTATCTCTATCCATAACTATGCCTTAAAGCATACCATTAAATGCTAAATACTAAAAGAGCTGAGGAAAAGCTCAGGTTATATAGGCGTCTCCTTAATGATGTACAAAAAAATAGAATTAAAGAATCTACAATGAGAAAATAAAAACAGATTAGGAAAAAATAATATATTTGAAACCTTTCCTACCACTATGTGAATTGATAACAGACAGAATACTATTTGTGATTTGCCCTTAGAGACCATGTAGTGGAGGAGAGGGAGTCTCTGTCCCCGCAGGATAGGCGGATGAAGATGGAGAAGAGTTTGCGGAGAATATTTCTTTGAGTATTTATCTTATATGATTTCAATGTAACAGTTTTCTATCTACACTCTATGTATATGTATAGTGTATTATGTTAGTACATTTGAAGCATCTGTGCCCTCCTATGGATAATTGAAACATATGTATAGCAAGTTCTATGTAACCTCTCCTTTTCTCGGCCTTCGTTCATCTGCACCATCCATAATCCGTGCCTGACATTACAACAGTATCATGCAGTGAAAAAGGGGCTTATCTGCCACTATATAGCAATATATATCTGTTACTGGTTTGGACAGCTGAATATGCAAGTAGCATTGTCCGGGTCTCTATATGCCCCAGTCATTAGCTACAAAGACTTAGAGGGAACATATTGTTTCATTGGCTTTTATGCAACTTTTTACTTTTTTACATCTGTTTCCTGCTGCCAGCAGGTCTTGTTCTTGCTAAGTACGGTTTTATATGATCACACATAATGAAGTCAGCCAAAGGACGGGGGAAATGATCAACTTCCAGGTAGATATAAAATAATTATCAAGGTTAAGTAGCAAGTCTCGTATCACTTCTATTGTCAGACACAATGTAAATGACAAGTGACTTTTGACACTTTGATTTCCGTGTAAATTTAGTAAGTACGACACAGATGTATGACAGCCAGACGTTCCTGATGACAATGTATTACGCAGGATTACTGAAGCAACCTCTGCTGGGGAAATGTGTGCAGTATTTTATATATATACTGTATAGCCATGGTTAGTATAGATTTTTCTACGTAATCATACTTGCATTTATTCCATGTAATCTGTTCTGGTCAGGGATGGCGTTAGATTGAAAAGTGCCATGAAAGGTACCTTATATCAGTGCCCCTTATGGTGTAACATGGACATATGGAGACTGGCATGTTATATGACAGTCTTTTTTTTTTAATGTAGATTGTGAGCCCTATTTATGCCTCAACCTCCAGACTCTAGTTATCTGGATCCCCTATCCTGGTTATGCTCATCTAGTTAGTACTAGCAGTACCCGCGCCTTCGTCCGCAGCAGGGTTCCTGCTGTGCATGACCCACCTTCAGCGCAGGCTCTGGCCCCCCCATTGTGTCCCTTTACCAACCCCCCTCGCCCCTTTCCACCACCTCCCGCAACCGCGGGCCTCCTTTCCATCACCCCTCCTCCATGACCTCGGCCCTCTTTGCTCCCCTGCGGCCCCCTTCCCCCCCCCCCCCACCACCTGCAACCCCGGTCTCGGTCCCCTTTGCCTCCCCTGCATAACCTTGCCCCTCCCGCGACCCCGGTCCCCTCTCCACCCCCCCATACCCCATCCCACTCTACAGGGAGCCTTCCCCCCAGATCCCCGACCTGCAGACTCTGTAGGCCACAGGAGGTGCGGGACAGCAGGCTTTCCCTGGCTGCGGCAGAATAGTGTGATCCCGCGGCGATCCCTACACGTTTCCCTGGTACACCGTATAGACGATTGTTCCGGCCGCTACGGAGCGCACAGCGACGCCATGTTGGTTTGTTTGCTGTGCGCCCGATAGCTCCACCCACACAGAGAAGCGCTAGCCAACGGGGTGAGCTGCTGAAGGGCCTGGGATGATGTCATCTCAGGTCCTACAGCGAACGCTGAAATGACAATCACCATCAGCGGACGTGAATCCCAGAGGAGTACGGGGATACGAAGTAGCCTGTCATTCAATCCAGGACCCAAGGTATGTATGTGTTAAATTTCAGGTAAATTCATTCGCCCCTTTAGGCCTGATTGAGGAACAAACATTTTATAATATTAGTAGGATTGAAGGCTTGGTCCCTCACCTTTGGGTGTTATGAAGTGGTCACAACACCAGTGTATATTCCAAATAATTACAATTGGGACTCCACAATCTGGCTGTAGAATTTATTTTAATCTACTTCTTCGACAATCGACCTACTTTTCAGTACGTCTACTCTGTCGGTCTGTCACCGGGCTTTCTTATACCCTCAATATGAAATTATTTAAGCCAAGAATGCTCCTCTGTCTTCACCTCTTCATCAGGCATCACTCTACGTCCTCGTGGGGCTCCTTTCAGAGAACCAAACCAGTCCTATCCAACAGAATCAGTTCACGTGCAAGCTCAATATTTTCACCGCTCGTAGCAGTTGTTGGCTCCTTCTTCATGGCTTTGATCTTCTTTATCCATTCCTAGACACCTCCTTACGACCAAACACTTTCTCCATACTCTGCCCAAAGTCTTCGATAAATATCGGCAGCAGAAACACCCTTAGACCACACAACTCGCTGCACGATGCCCTACTCTCACAACGGGGCGGCCATTTTGAACTGGTGTAGAATTTTTGACTCCTCGTAATTATAATAAGGATTTTTATTAAATATATAATGACAAGAGAGATCCTAATGAAGAGTTTCCCTTTAGATACTTTATACATATGTTTTATTATATTATATTACATCGTTTCATCGACTTCTACTCCCGCCGTAGTCTGAACGCCTCCGATACACACCAATAATCTGATGAAATATGTTATTTTTAGTCTCTCTGCGACACGCACTTTCCACATCTACATTCAGCTCTTTTAAATATATTAATATATGGGTTCCTTTGAAAACTCGTACATTTGCCGGCGCAGGCAGAACGCTCACTTAATCCCTTAAGAAAAAAGTTGTTGTTTTTTTTTATCTCGTTCCCACAAATAAAACATCCATTCAGGTTTTCGTATATCAGTAAGCTCTCAGAAAAGAAAGAAGAGGCAGATCTGCCACCACTGTGACACAGGATTAGCCCCGCACAACATTCACCGGCTGCAGACTCGGCGCGCTAAGGCGCCCATCCATAAATTGTATTGCTCGAATCAATTTGAATTAAACAAAACTCTTGAACGGCTCCTTGTAGAAGGAAAGTGTTCAAAACAGCATTAGAAAGGGAAATAAGGCAGCGACAAACCTAAGGCACTGAGGGCGGAAAATGTATTCCTCTCCTGAAATATTCATTACCGAGACTCTCTTTAATATGTGGCGGTATGTGAAGTGGCGTTAAATAAATTGAGGGCAGTGAAACACGTGAAGGATCTTGACACTGGTGCTGGGGGAGGAGGATTGCAACGTAGCAAACGGAAACAATTGACCGGTGACGATAAACCGCTAATTAAAATGGTCTGGTTAGTGGAGTTGAGTAGCCGAAAAAAGCCGAACAATACGATAGATCAACAGTATAAATGAGAGACAATATGGCGGTGCAGTGTGTAAGGGAAACACAGCCCAAAAACAAAGTCCTGTGTCCTTAATCCAGTCTTTGCTACGCAACCCATAAGTGCCAAGTGAGGGGTAATGGGATCTTTGATACAAGAAATGTCCATGAGCCAAACATTCACCGCATTACTACACATCCATTCCAGAAAATCGGCGTAGATGCGTTGATGATTCCCCCCAATGGGTCTATGCAGATAATCTGTTATTTTTAGTCCGTTGTAACCGACCATCAAAAAATACAAAATGTCCAAATGTTCTGGATTTCCCAATAGATGGAAGCGTGCGAGGAGTCTGTGAAAACCGGTCCCAGACAAGTGACAAATATCCGTGAAAAACAGACTGTTTTGCCCATTTTTCACAGTGTTCCTGTGAATGTAACCTTACAGTGTATGAAAAGAGCGACTGGGTGGCTACTTTCCATTTTTTAAGGGGGTGGTTTTGCCAGGGGTCCATTATCTCTTAAATCAGACCTGTGAAGAGAAGAAAGGAACCTAGTGTAAGAAATCAGAAAGAAGTATGGGGCAGATTAATCACTCTCACTGCAATGGCAGAGAATATAGTCAGATTTATAGCAAGGCACGCACCCTGTCAGGAATCATAGTTACATAGTTAGTACTGTTGGAGAAAGTCAGATGTCCATCAGGTTCAACCAGTGGATGGAAAATGGCATAACCATCAATGTTATTCTTCTCTAAGAAGGCAACTAATCAATTTTTGAAGCTGTTAGCTGTGACTATTGTGACTAGCTCCTGGGGTAGGCTATTCAACAGAATCACTGTCCTCACAATATAGAAGCAACTCTTGAGGTAGGCCATTCCACAGATTTACAATCTTTACAGTATAGAATCAGCTCCTAGGGTAGGCTATTTCACAGATTTGCAATCTTTACAATATAGAACCAGCTCCTGGGGTAGGCAATTCCACAGATTCACAGTCTTTACATTATAGAATCAGCTCCAGGGGTAGGCTATTTCCCAGTTTCACAGCACTGACATTAGGGAATTGCTAGATGAGCAATTCCCCAGTAGCTGCTGTTGAACCCTGGGAAGAGGAGCACAAAAAGACAGTGAGCCCTAAGTTGAACCCTCCCCTGTCCCTGCCTAGTTGCCTCACTGTCCTAGGCAACATAAGTCAATTTGGCAACAATCCCTTCTTAAATATAAGTGAAGACACAGAATGCAGACAAGACAAACAACAAAAAGAGAGGTCAGCTAGCCTGGGGGTCAATACCAGTCGAGCAGCACAGTTCAGAATCGAAAATCGAGAGAATAGTCAGAAGTAAAGCCAGAGGTCAGAAATATGTAAAGGGGTAATAAACAGAGAAAGACAGCACGCACAAAAGGCAATAGGAAGCACCAAGGTGAACGTAAACATTCCCTGGGTTTCTCAGTACATTGGTGGGCGGGGTTTCACTTGCTGCCTCACTTGCTCTGCTATCTCTCTTCATAGCAGTACATGTTTGCAGGGATTGGTTGTACATCAATTAGCACAGTATCACTGGAAGGTGCACAATAGCTGATGTAGCAGTGCTGGATTGCATTGCAATAAACTCTAGCTGTAGGTCTGTGTTTACATAGAGGTATTGCACTCCCTGTCTCAGCCCTTATCAGCCAAATTCAATTAAACCAACTGATAACTGGAAGAGCAGGAGATAAACGGCTCAGAAATAGAAGCACGGAGAACTACCCTCCCCTATCTGAAAGCAGGAGCTCTGTTACTTGTCTGAGGAAGAGACATAAACAGCTCAGATATACAAGCTCAGCTTCCACACACACACACACAGACTCCCTGAGAGCAGGGAGCTATGTCACTTGTGGACCAGAGAAGCTCATCACCAGGCCTGTGGTTATGGTAATGCGGTGTAAACAATGAAGTGAATAAATTAAGATAATAGCCAAACAAAGCAGTTTTGATAAAGCAATGTATTTGGGAAAAGTCTTAAATCCAC
Source organism: Leptodactylus fuscus (assembly GCF_031893055.1). Lineage (NCBI taxonomy): Eukaryota > Metazoa > Chordata > Amphibia > Anura > Leptodactylidae > Leptodactylus > Leptodactylus fuscus. Next base: position 256,475,605 of record NC_134266.1, on the reverse strand, counting down.
ATAAGCTAGCAGTATAGATAGGAGCCTTGAGATGGGACAACACCTTTAAGTTTTATTGCTGTGTATTAGAGTAGAAAATGGAGTAATTGATAACATGTTCATCCTTAACTTCACTATTACTAAAATGCCTCTTCTTCCTTCCCATGATATTTTATATTCTGTATGTGACATCAGCATTGTTGGGTTTCAACTCCACTGACTATTGGCTAATGGACTGTCAGGTGATATCAGAACGTCACATAGATGTCTAAGCAGAAACCTGGACCAGTATTGGTCACCTCAATGCAAGTTTTTGTGAGTGTCTATGGAGATGGCTTTACCCCAGAATCCATATTTTTGTTACACAAGGGTATCGTAAAAATTAGGTAATATAATAGGATGTAGGGTACCTTAGAAAATGGCTCTTTATTGCTGTTTCTGATCACTCTATCTATCTCATATCTATCTATCTATCTATCTATCTATCTATCTATCTATCTATCTATCTCCTATCTATATCTATATCTATCTATCTATCTATCTATCTATCTATCTATCTATCTCCTATCTATATCTATCTATCTATCTATCTATCTATCTATCTATCTATCTATCTATCTATCTATCTCCTATCTATCTATCTATCTATCTATCTCCTATCTATCTATCTATCTATCTATCTATCTCCTATCTATCTATCTATCTATCTATCTATCTATCTATCTATCTATTATCTATCTATCTATCTATCTATCTATCTATCTATCTATCTATCTATCTATTATCTATCTATCTATCTATCTCCTATCTATCTATCTATCTATCTATCTATCTATCTATCTCCTATCTATCTATCTATCTATCTATCTATCTATCTATCTATCTATCTCCTATCTATCTATCTATCTATCTATCTATCTATCTATCATCTATCTATCTATCTATCTCCTATCTATCTATCTCCTATCTATCTCCTATCTATCTCCTATCTATCTATCTATCTATCTATCTATCTATCTATCTATCTATTGTCTATCTATCTATCTATCTATCTATCTATCTATCTATCTATCTATCTATCTATCTATCTATCTATCTATCTATCTGTTTTCTCAATGTTTTAATGTGCTCATTTACCTATTTATCTATCTAGTTATCCATCTGTGTATCTATAATTTTCCTGTTACCTACTATTATAGTGTAAAAACAATTTGACAAGAAAACTTAAGTGTCCTGATGCTCATATGATAAGCTAAGATGACCAGAGGTGTTTACACTCCTTTGTCCCTACACAATGTCCACTAATTGGACGATGTTGTACTGTCCGGGACACTCCTTTACCCTGATAGATTGCCAGGAGACATAACAGAGTAACAGAACAACACAGGATTAAAATAAAATATTCTCTGGAATTTGATCAGGTTTACCACTTACTTGCAGATACCTCGCTATAACACTATAACTTACGCCTTAATTTCTCTGATCCGGAATCTACTTTTATGTAAAACTTTAAAACCTTCCAGTAAACTTTACTCCAGCAATAAACATCGTCTTGCACGAAGGACCACAGAATATTTTTACCTCTGGGGACGGTAAGTTTTTCTTTATTTATTTTTTATAATTTCCTGCAGTTTTTCAGCCATATGATTTCATCTTTGCCATCTCACTACACTCCTATTTGTCAGATGTGCAATGAGGTGTTGAAGTGACAGGAAAACCGACTAAACTGCGGAATTATGAACAGAATATCCGACAAGTAGGTGGCTTCTATGTAAACATGATATTGTACCGCAAAAACAGCACAGAGTCAGCATAAAAAGCATCACATTACACCGACCCTCCTCAGTCACCAACCAAAGACAAAGGAAGAGGATGGATCATTCAGGATTGTCATGACAGAAGTGAAATAGAGCATATCTGTATTTATTGTAGATAGATAGGAGATAGATAGATAGATAGATAGATAGATAGATAGATAGATAGATAGATAGATAGATAGATAGATGGACGGACGGACGGACGGACGGACAGACAGACAGACAGACAGACAGACAGACAGACAGACAGACAGACAGACAGACAGACAGATAGATAGATAGATAGATAGATAGATAGATAGATAGATAGGAGATAGATAGGTAGATAGATAGATAGATAGATAGATAGATAGATAGATAGATAGAGACATGACAGAGATAGGTAAGCTAGATGAGATTGATGATAGATAGATAGATAGATAGGATAATCCTTTAAGGGTCAGTTCACACGTGAACTGCCCGCGTGGGTTTTGACACCGAGAGAGACGCAGTGAGATGGTCGCGGCTTTCCCCTCCGCTGTTGGCTCAAATGAATGAGTGGACATAGGAGGGAGCTGCCGGGGGCGGAAGCCGCGCGGCTGAGCCCGCGCAGCTTCCGCCTGAAGAAAGGGCATGTCGTTCATTTTCTCCGCTAGCGGCAGCCCGCCGCTAGCGGAAAAAAAAAAGCCAGGTGGTCTACATAGACCACCATTGTAAAGGGGCGGATTTTGAAGCGAAATCCGCTGTCAAAATCCGCCCCTTTGCCTGCGTGTGAACTAGCCCTAATAGTCCCACATTGGGGAAATTTCAGTTGTGGTTTTTTTTTTTTTGTTTTTTTTTTTAAGATAAATAGATAGATAGATAGATAGATAGATAGATAGATAGATAGGAGATAGATAGATAGGAGATAGATAGATAGATAGGAGATAGATAGATAGATAGATAGATAGATAGATAGATAGATAGATAGGAGATAGATAGATAGATAGATAGATAGATAGATAGGAGGTAGATAGATAGATAGATAGATAGATAGATAGATAGATAGATAGATAGGAGATAGATAGATAGGAGATAGATAGATAGATAGATAGGAGATAGATAGATAGATAGATAGATAGATAGATAGATAGATAGATAGGAGATAGATAGATAGATAGATAGATAGATAGATAGATAGATAGGAGGTAGATAGATAGATAGATAGATAGATAGATAGATAGATAGATAGGAAATAGATATAGATATATATGGGACGGATTGTTAGATTAGATAGATCTCATACATGAAGGTCTCAGCACCACAGGGTCAGGAGACATCAAGTGACAAAATGATTTTTCATTATTGAATCAAAGTGAGTACATCACAAAGTCCATACTGTGTTATGTTTTGTTGTGGATCTTATTACAATATTTGTATTTGGGATTGGCAACTTGTGTGTCCACGAGACTCAACCTTAGTCCTTTTCACAAGCATCAATGTGTAAAAGTTTTAGGCAGTCCTGTGGTATTTCTTGTTATGTAACTAACTATATTGCACAGATACATAGTGCCGCTATACCGCACACATACAGGACTGTGCAGAAAGTTTTAGACAGGCATGGGGAAAAAGTACTGCAAAGTAATAATGCTATCAGACATAGAAGGGTTAACAGGTTATTTCAGTCAATTAGCAAAAATAAAGGGAATGAAGAGAAATGTAAAGCCCATCAATATTTGGGGTGGCCTTTGCCCTTTGGAAGAGTCCTGGAAGTGATGATCCGGCCCCCGCAGAGCCCTGATCTCATCATCATCCAGTCTGTCTGGGATGACATGAAGAGACAGAAGGATTAAAGCAAGCCGACATTCACTGAAGGTCTGTGCTTAGTTCTCCAAGATGGCGGGAACAACCTTCCAAAAACTGCCTGCAAGTGCACTTAGTGAGGATGAGCAAACCAATTCAGACCAGATTCATCCTGAATTTTCCAAATGTTTTGGGTTCACCATGAAACATTAATATACTCTGGGTTTTCTCCGACTATAATAGGTGGAGGCCCAGGGGAGGTGAGTAACATAAAAGTAACAAAGCGTTATACTCACCTTACTTCATATATCTTGGGCATCCATTAGTATCCCAGCATCCTCTTCAGGCCTCTTCTCAGGGCATGGATCACCACCGGACCACCAGACGCTACAAGGATACTCAAGAGAAGTGGGTTAAGGTGAATATAACTCTTTGTTCTTTCTATACTCACCGGAATATTCGGAAGCCGATTATTGATGGGATTTAGATTTCTCTTTATTTTGTTCATTGACAAAAATAAACTAATAACCCTTTTTCTGAAAGCATTCTTAGTTTTCTGCATCCCCCCACCCTGATTCTATACTGTAAAGACTGTGAATCTGTGGAATAGCCTACCCCAGGAGCTGGTTCTATACTGTAAGGACTGTGAATCTGTGGAATAGCCTACCCCAGGAGCTGGTTATATACTGTAAGGACTGTGAATCAGTGGAATAGCCTATCCCAGGAGCTGGTTATATACTGTAAGGACTGTGAATCTGTGGAATAGCCTACACCAGGAGCTGGTTCTATACTGTAAGGACTGTGAATCTGTGGAATAGCCTACCCCAGGAGCTGGTTCTATACTGTAAGGACTGTGAATCTGTGGAATAGCCTACCCCAGGAGCTGGTTATATACTGTAAGGACTGTGAATCAGTGGAATAGCCTACCCCAGGAGCTGGTTATATACTGCAAGGACTGTGAATCAGTGGAATAGCCTATCCCAGGAGCTGGTTCTATACTGTAAGGACTGTGAATCTGTGGAATAGCCTACCCCAGGAGCTGGTTCTATACTGTAAAGACTGTGAATCTGGGGAATAGCCTACCCCAGGAGCTGGTTTTATACTGTAAGGACTGTGAATCTGTGGAATAGCCTACCCCAGGAGCTGGTTCTATACTGTAAGGACTGTGAATCTGTAGAATAGCCTACCCCAGGAGCTGGTTCTACACTGTAAGGACTGTGAATCTGTGGAATAGCCTACCCCAGGAGCTGGTTTTATACTGGACGAACTGTGAAAATGTAGAATAGCCTAACCCAACAGCTATTTCTAAACTGTAAAGAGCATGAATCTATGGAATAGCCTACCCTAGGAGCTTCTTCTATACTGTAAGGACTTTGAATCTGTGTCACAGCTGTTCCAGGGTGGGGGGATGCCTAAAACTTTTGCACATGACTGTATATAAAGAAAGCTATATATGGGATGCCGTACTCTAGGGTGCATGTGTTATAGGCTGTATGTAGGTTGCTATATATGTGTTTACTTCTTCGTCTCTAATACAGCGAGGAGTAAAAGTGTCTCATCGGGCTCCCATTGAAGCGGGCGTATTACGGCGTATTACAGTGATATTGCTTCTTCTTCTCCTATCAGCGGGAATTAATTGCTTGTAGTAGAGGAGACAATAAGCGCTCTCTGCTCCTATTGTTCCTTTGTTCCATCTGGTTCAGCTCAGAGAGACAAAAATGGCTCACAAAAACTATCATTACAATATCTGCTGTTGTTTGGAGAGGAAATAATGGAGCCGTCGGCGCTGGTCTATGGAGCACATTTCGATGCAATCAGAAATATATTTAGTGTATAAAACAATTACCAATTGTGCTGAAAGAAGGAAATTGAAGTTTTCTGTAGACAACTGGTAACACGTAACCGCGGCCGGGTAGACGATTTCATTACGAGCGCTGATGTGGAAGTCAACAGTATATTAAACAGTAAAAATCAGCAATAGGATCAGAAGAAGCAGCGACTAATAATAAATGGAACGCAACGCAAGTGGAGACATTGACAGCATAGCCGGCGTCCCAGAATCCCGGAGAACAGTTGGCATCTAGACAGCGAACGCGATCACATCTGAAGGGGTTTCTCAATTTTATTATAGTCTTCACTGAGTTATATAATTAACTTATACCGAGAGGTCTTTATTAAAAATCGTTCCCTCATAGAGAGTCAGAGGGCTGTAAGAGCTTAAAGAGGACATGTCTGGTTTGCTAAATTCTTTGCCATGAATTCAAGCGGTTATCTGGGGAGTAATGGAGCATGTTGGGAGTTGTAGTTTCACAGCAGCTAGAGAGCCAAAGGTTTCCTACCCCTGGTCTACCAGGTCACTCCCTAAACCAGTTAACCCAGGGGTAGGGAACGTACGGCTCTCCAGCTGTTGCAAAACTACAATTCCCAGCATGCATACCTGCTCTGCTGTTCTTGGAACTCACATGGAAGTGAATGGAGCCTGTTGGGAGTTGTAGTTTCACAGAAGCTGGAGAGCCGAAGGTCCCCTACCCCTGGGTTAACCCCATTCATTAACTTAGTGGAGGGCTGCAGGGGAGGCCAGAATTCTTGTTACTCCATTCATTACTTTAGAGGAGGGCTGCGGGGAAGGCCATCAGTCTTGTTCTTCTGTCTCACTCCTGGTCACCAACTCTCCAAAGACTTGGGCTGCAGCTCCATTCAGTGCAACTGAATTGGTCATGTAACCCAAATCAGAGCAGCTACATGCAGACAGGAATGGGAGTTCTGGCCTCCTCTGCAGCCCTCTGCAAAACTAATGAACAGGGTGTGGTATACATTAGTAATAAAGCTTAAGCAACACAGGTATGCACTCCGTCCATGTGGAAAAATTAATCTTTAAAGGGATTCTACCACGAAATAGCTATTTTTTTCTGCTTTAGACGTCGGAATAGCCTTTAGAAAGGCTATTCGTCTCTTACCTTTAGACGTGGTCTCCGTGGCGCCATTCCTTAGAAATCCCGGTTTTTACCGGTATGCTAATGAGTTCTCTCGCAACAATGGGGGCGGGCCCCAGCGCTCAAACAGCAATGGGGCGTCCCCACTGCTGCCCGAGAATTCTCTCCAGCGACGCCTCCTTCTTCAGCTGCATCCTCCCCTTCTCTGTCGTCTTCCTTCTGCGTCAGCTCCGACGCCTGCACAGTCAGCTCTGCCAGCGAGACATTAGTAGAGCCGACTGCGCATGCCAGTCGGCGGCCATATTTTTCAGCCTGCAATTGCGCACATGCGCAGTATGTTCCTCGAAGTCTTTGCCGAACAGAGCGTACTGCGCATGCTCAGTAATTTCTGTACAGACCCTCCGAAGCCTGGATGACGTCACTCACGCGTCGGAGAAGAAGAAGGAGAGAGTTCTCAGGCAGCAGTGGGGACGCCCCTATCACCGTTTGAGCTCTGGGGCCCACCCCCATTGCTGTGAGAGAACTCATTAGCATACCAGTAAAAACCGGGATTTCTAAGGAATGGCGCCACGGAGACCACATCTAAAGGTAAGAGACAAATAGCTTTTCTAAAGGCTGTTCCGATGTCTAAAGCAGAAAAAATAGCTAAAAATCCCTTTAATCTCAAGAGTTCATAAGGATTCTTCACTGTAAGAACTGTGAATCTGTGGAATAGCCTACCCCAGGAGCTGGTTCTATACTGTAAGGACTGTGAATCTGTGGAATAGCCTACCCCAGGAGCTGGTTCTATACTGTAAGGACTGTGAATCTGTGGAATAGCCTACCCCAGGAGCTGGTTCTATACTGTAAGGACTGTGAATCTGTGGAATAGCCTACCCCAGGAGCTGGTTCTATACTGTAAGGACTGTGAATCTATGGAATAGCCTAGCCCAGGAGCTGGTTCTATACTGTATGAACTGTGAAAATGTAGAATAGCCTACCCCAGGAGCTATTTCTAAACTGTAAAGACCATGAATCTATGGAATAGCCTACCCCAGGAGCTGGTCACAGCTGGCAGCTTCAAAAAAAGGATTAGATGCCTTTTTAGATAAAAAGCGCATTGATTCTCATGGAATTCTTATCTCTTTCAGCCATGCCCTTTCCCATCCCCTGTTTGAACTTGATTGACATATGGAAGGTCTGGATATTACGGCCCAGAAGGATGTTGTGACTATATCACAACACAACAAGGTGAGAAGCCAACTGGATACTTCATTTCTAAGGCCTGGTTCACATCTGCATTCAGTATTCCATTCGGGGAGTTTGTTTGGGGACCCCTTAAGCATCAAAAAGCAGCGAGCAATTAAACCACACAGACCCCATAGTGTGTAATGGGGTCCGTGTGTTTTCCGCACGGTGTCCGCATGTGGAGAGTCATGTGGAGAGAAAAGTAGTGCTTGAAATTCATTTCTCTCCACGTGATTCGTTCGGATACCGCACAGGAAACACGTGGACCCCATTCTAGTCTATGGGGTCCATGTGCTTTCGGTGGTTCCCAAGCGGACTGGAACTGAGTACCAAACACAGTTGTGTACCAGGCCTAAAACCTACATTTCCACTTACGGAATTACATGATGTGCCCATTGCCATACGAGACTCCTCTTTTAAGCCCTAAGCACTTATTCACATAACAGTGAAAAACAGCCAAGTGACAGTCGTTTATGAAACTCAACTCTGAATCTGAAGGGTTAATTCCCATGATCCGAGGGCGGGCATGATAGCTAAAGTCCTAACATCTGCCATAGTATTACTGTGGATGTTGGGAAGAGGCAGAGACCGCCCCAGGTTCCGGTCCAAAAGCCGGGTGGCACAACTGAAAGCCGGTGCACTGCACCGGCATCCAGCCGCACACACTGCTCCAGATTAGGCCCAATGAATGGGCCTAGTCCGGAGGAGGGAGTGTCTACAGGCCGAATCGCGAGGCAACTCGGCCTGAAGAATGAGTATCGGAAGAAACGGCTCCTGGAAAAAGCTCCTGAGTGGCTCCCATTGATTTCAATGGGAGCCGTCTTTTTGGTCAGGATTTTGAGGTGGATACGGCCTCAAAATCCTGACCAAAAAACTATGTGTGACATTACCCTAATAATTTTTTAAAAAAAACAGTCACAAAACCTTGCGGAAAGCCAAAGAGCTGTAAAGTTTCAGGAACGTGAACGTACCCAGCCCCCGCCCCAGTCTGTCGCTATTACCCAAGGGTAGTCGTCACCTGTTATCTCCAACTTTCAAAATGGCTAAGAATGACTCTGCGTGCTCATCTTCCCATAGACGATTGTTGTAGCCTCTTCAGACTCTATCTGGTTAGTCTATTTGTGTCGCTCTAGATACGGAGATGTTTCTTCATCATTTTACTTAATAGCTTCTGTTGTGGTTTGTTTTGACTTCAGGCATCGTCATCGCTTTTCCTAAGAGGAGAACCGCGCCACAAATTATATTGAGCCCATAAATCACGTAGCGCGAGATATTATTAGCGGGGACTTTATGTGACTATCTGATAAAAGTGGCAGAAAATATCGGCAAGACAGATTTTGAAGGCTGTGCCTACGCCATGGCAGATATTGTCACGGTCGTAACAGATTTGGGGATTTCTACAGTGTTATTGTGTATACAGGACAGTCCGTAGGAGATTGTTTCATGGCCACGGTTCAATATAATGCTCCAATGCTGTAATAGTAAAGTGTATAACACAGGGAAGAAGATGTTTATACCGTCAGAAGCCGTGTCTTCAAGTTAGGCTCTGTTCACATTTGTCTGAGATCCTTCAGTTATCAATCCTGTTAGACAGCAAGAATATGGCGGAAGAAGAACCCGAGCGAACTCCATCATAAGTCAATGGGATCTACTGGCTACTGTGAATAAAAGACACAATACAGGCATGAATGGAGGCCACAGAGAAAAGTAAGCAAAATCGAATCATCTTTCATGATCCTTATCCTTCAAAGCCTGGAAATTGTTTTTTTCTTAGAAAAAATCTTGCAACGATTTATCCCACACGTAGTTCTGAGATAAGTATCTGAGTATAAATGCTCATAGGCAAGTTGTAAGCAGGACAATGGTTTAGCTTCAGTCAAACAAATACCCTGTTCACATCAGCATTTGGATTCCATCTGGCAGAGTCCACATGGGGACCGCCCCGAACAGAATACCAAACGCAAGTGCAAAGCGCTGTGCTCTAAAAGCTCACAGACCCCATAGACTATAATGGGGTCCGTGTGCTTACGGGCAGATGTCCGCAGGGATCATGCGGACAGGAAAGTATTATTTTATTATTGTTTATTTATATAGCAGCATTAATTCCATGGTGCTTTACATTTGGGGGTTACATACAGTACACAGAATATACAGGGAGATATAATACTAACAATGACCGACTGGCACAGTGGGGTAGAGGGCCCTGCCCGCGAGGGCTTACAATCTATGAGAGTAGTTCCCAATCTACTTTCCTGTCTGTATGATTCGTCTGGGCAGCACGCAACAAGCACACAGACCCCATTATAGTGTATGGGATCTAGTCTTTAACAGCACAGCGCTTGCAATTGTATTTGTATTCCGTTCGGTGGGTCCCCAGACGGAATACAAAAGCAGATGTGAACCAACCCTAATACTGGTCATCCACACAAAGGCTTCGAGCAGCAGAGTATTTCCCAAAAAACAAAAGGATCCACAATGGAAACCCTATAGCTGGTTCCTCCAACATACGCCCGATGGCAAGTCCCCTGAGTCAGAAGGCCCTTATACACATTAGCTGGTGCTGATACAATGGGAAGGATGGGAAAGAAAGAAAGAAAGAAAGAAAGAAAGAAAGAAAGAAAGAAAGAAAGAAAGAAAGAAAGAAAGAAAGAAAGAAAGAAAGAAAGAAAGAAAGAAAGGAAATGGAGAGAGGAAGGGAAGAAAAAATGAAAAAGGTAGGAAGAGAGACAAAAGGAAACATTGGAAAAGGAAAAGTGGAAAGAAGGAAGGGGAAAAAATGACAGAAAATGAATAAAAGAAATAAAATTTGTAGTATTAGGCTGCCTTCACACGGAGTAACGCCGGGCTTGTAAAAATACTCATTCACAGCCGTACACGCGAGCGCTGCGGAAGGCTCCCAAACACTTCCCATTTACTTCAATGGGAGCGCTCGTAAAGCTGGCGTTACGAGCACTCCCATTGAAGTAAATGGGAAGTGTTTGGGAGCCTTCCGCAGCGCTCGCGTGTACGGCTGTGAATGAGTATTTTTACAAGCCCGGCGTTACTCCGTGTGAAGGCAGCCTTAGTAGTATTAACAGTATTAGTAGTATTCATAGTATTAGTTGTATTAGTAGTATTATCAGTATTAGTTGTTTTAGTAATATTACTAGTATTAGTAGTATTAGTTGTTGTAGTATTCATTGTATTAGTAGTATTAGTTGTTGTAGTATTCATTGTATTAGTAGTATTAGTTGTTGTAGTATTCATTGTATTAGTGGTATTAGTTGCATTAGTATTAGTAGTATTAGTAGTATTAGTTATAATAGTAGTATTAGTTGTAGTAGTATTCTTACTCCCACATACACGCGCAGTACCTGCATTTCGCCAGACCCTCTATTATTTCATTGTGATCGCCATGTCCTTTGTTACAAAGCTGCAGTAACTATTCTCTCAGCTTCCCCTCCTTGTATCACACAACTTCACTCCATAGCTCTGGTCCTGAGCAGTTTTATGTTCTAGGTCTCCAGTACTTCAATCTGTCTTATTAGAGACACACGTGACCGCGCCTAATTGTACTAAAGCTATAGATTTCTGAAACGCGTTGGGCTCTTGCCTACAATTCACTCGGCATGCTGCTGCACCAACTTCTATTCTTCTATATTTCAGCTTCTTGGCATAATCAAGTACAATCTGCAATTAAGTGCTGGAGTTAATGAACTCATTAATAGGATGTCTTAGGATTTATATCAGTTGCTTAAAATAGATCCAAGAAATGTGTTTGTTTACCAGAAGATTAGGCTACATTGCTGCGCTGGCTTCAGCCCACTTACTGTCAGAGAGACTGTTAATACTATTATATTACAGGTCCCTCCAGCAATAAAATGGACTGAAATATCGCTATAATATGCTTGGTGAAATAAATAGACCTTCCGAGAGCGTCGGTGCTGCAGGCTTGTCTGAGATCACAGGGAGTGAGTTATCGGATAGCTGCTAAATATCCCTCTTAGTCCCAAAAATAACCTATAGATAGACAATAGGTGACCATGTTATTTAGAGATAACTTACAATAAGGTCAGGAAACATGGAATATATACAGTAGCTCATATAGAGTAAGGTTAGGAGACATAGAATATATAGAACATATACAATCATGGCCAAAAGTTTTGAGAATGATACAATTATTAATTTTTACAAAGTCTACTGCTTCAGTTTTCCTAATGGCAATTTGCATATACTCCAGAATGTTATAAAGAGTGATCAGATTAACAGCAATTACTTGCAAAGTCAATATTTGCCTAGAAAATGAACTTTATCCCCCAAAACACATTTCAACATCATTGCAGCCCTGCCTTAAAAGGACCAGCTAACATCGTTTCAGTGATTGCTCCATTAACACAGGTGTGGGTGTTGATGAGAACAGGGCTGGAGATCAATCTGTCATGATTAAGTAAGAATGACACCACTGGACACTTTAAAAGGAGGCTGGTGCTTGGCATCATTGATTCTGTTCTGTTAACCATGGTTATCTCTAAAGAAACACATGCAGTCATCATTGCACTGCACAAAAATGGCCTAACAGGGAAGAGTATCGCAGCTAGAAAGATTGCACCTCAGTCAACAATCTATCGCATCATCAAGAACTTCAAGGAGAGAGGTTCCATTGTTGGCAAAAAGGCTCCAGGGCGCCCAAGAAAGACCAGCAAGCGCCAGGACCGTCTCTTAAAAGTGTTTCAGCTGCGGGATCGGGCTACCAGCAGTGCAGAGCTTGCTCAGGAATGGCAGCAGGCAGGTGTGAGTGCATCTGCACGCACTGTGAGGTGGAGACTCTTGGAGCAAGGCCTGGTCTCAAGGAGGGCAGCGAAGAAGCCACTTCTCTCCAGAAAAAAACATCAGGGACAGACTGATATTCTGCAAAAGGTACAGGGAGTGGACTGCTGAGGACTGGGGTAAAGTCATTTTCTCTGATGAATCCCCTTTTTGATCGTTTTGGACATCTGGAAAACAGCTTATTCGGAGAAGACGAGGTGAGCGCCCCCACCAGTCTTGTCTCATGCCAACTGTAAAGCATCCTGAAACCATTCATGTGTGGGGTTGCTTCTCAGCCAAGGGAATCGGCTCTCTCACAGTCTTGCCTAAAAACACAGCCATGAATAAAGAATGGTACCAGAATGTCCTCCAAGATCAACTTCTCCCAACCGTCCAAGAGCAGTTTGGCCATCAACAATGCCTTTTCCAGCATGATGGAGCACCTTGCCATAAAGCAAAGCTGATAACTAAATGGCTCAGGGAACAAAACATAGAGATTTTGGGTCCATGGCCTGGAAACTCACAAGATCTTAATCACATTGAGAACTTGTGGTCAATCATCAAGAGACGGGTGGACAAACAAAAACCTACAAATTCTGATAAAATGCAAGCATTGATTGTGCAAGAATGGACTGCTATCAGTCAGGATTTGGTCCAGAAGTTGATTGAGAGCATGCCAGGGAGAATTGCAGAGGTCCTGAAGAAGAAGGGTCAACACTGCAAATATTGCAACGCTGCATTAACTCATTCTGTCAGTATAAGCTTTTATTACTCATAATATGATTGCAATTCTATTTCTGTATGTGATAAAAACATCTGACAAACACACAGAAAAACCAGAGGGCAGCAGATCATGTGAAAATAGAAGATTTGTGTCATTCTCAAAACTTTTGGCCATGACTGTAGAGTAAGGTCGGGAGACATAGTATATAGAACATATAGAGTAAGGTTAGGAGACAGAATATATAGAACATATACTGTATAGAGTAAGGTCAGGAAACATAGAATATATAGAACATATAGAGTAAGGTCGGGAGACATAGTATATATCGAACATATATAGAGTAAGGTTAGGAGACATAGACCATATAGAACAGATATAATATACTGTGTATAGTCATATAGGCAGCAGAGCTGAGTGTGATACTTGGTCCAATCCATCATACTATACTGTGCATATAATCTGTACCTGTCTATAGAATGAATCCTAATACATTATCTGCAGGAGGCTGACATAGAAACCTGCAGGTACATTGCAGGAAAGCAAAAATACAACACACGTACTCCAATGCCGCCCCAATCTTATGGATAGAGTGGATGGATTTTTGTATTTGTCTATATTTCAATTTATTGCTGTCAGGCCCAGTTCACATCTGTGTTCAATATTTCAATCGGGGAGTCCACTTGGAGTCCCCCCTGAACGGAATACCAAATGCATTAAAAAGCGGTGAGCTTATGAAAGCACATGGACCCCATAGACTACAATGGGGTCTGTGTGTTTTCTGTGCGGTGTCCGCACAAGTCATGCGAAGAGAAAAGTCGTGCCTGAAGTACTTTTCTGTCCGCTTGACTCTTGCAGACACCGTGCGGAAAACACACGGACCCCATTATTGTCTATGTGTGCTTTTATATGCTAAACAAAGTCCACACAGCCCAAAATACACACAGCCAACACCTATTATTTACAAAAAAAATAGGAATCCCTATGGGTTCATAGAGCAACACAAAGTTGGTGGTGGTGTGCATCCCATTTCCCTTCTGACCCCTTCCTCCTTATACACACAAACCAATGGGGTAGATTGATAACACAAACATAAACAAAAATAAACGATTGACCCTTACATTTGTAAAAGTATTCTTACTTTGCTTTTTTGACAACTGTCTAAAACTTTTGCACAGTATTTTATAGACTACTGCTATAATGCTAACAACCCATAGAATAACATTAAAATATTATTTACGCCACGTGGTGCGACATACTCAGCTCTGCTGCATTGACCCCCTGAGCTCTGCTGTATGAGCTGTATCCTGCACAGATAAGGAGACATGAATACACTTCTGACAGGTAAGGACTAATCCTCACCAGGACTGGTCAGGCTACATCAGTAAACAGATTGGGGGGGGGGCAGTAGACGCTACAGCAGCATTTAGTGATAAGGGGATAAGTGATCAGCGGACGAGAATTTCCACTGCTTGAGCTTTACACCGAGACCCGGGAAGGAATCATTCAGCAACCGCAGATTATATTTTGTAGGATTTCTTTGAAGCCATCCCGACCCCTGCCTGTTAAGGCGATTTTTTTGCTATGAGGCCTTCTTCACATACGCATTACGGTCAGCAGTTTTTATTGTGATTTTTTTTGTTGAATTTTTGTTCCGGAATATTTATAAAACCTGTAACCTGTTTCTTCTATGGTATAAAAAGAGGAACCGTGTCTTCTGTAACCAAATTCATCTTCATGTATGACAATGCCCCATCTCATAAAGCAAAGAGGACCTCTGAGTCATTGGTGGCTATGGTCATAAAAGCACAGGAGCTCATGGTGTGGCCACATCTTCTCCTGATCTCAATCCTACTGAGAACCTTTGGCGTATCCTCAAGCAAAAGATCTATGAGGGTAGGAGGTAGTCCACATCAAATCCGAAGCTCTGGGAGGTGATTCTGAGATCCTGCAAAGAATTTCAAGGGTGAGAGTTTACAGTCACAGAGAACCGGAAACATTCCCCCTGTGCTCCGAGCACCTCTGCGTCATAACCTTCTGCCACCCCTTTGCTAATTGTGTTCGCTCCCCTCTTCCTCTTCTCTGGATTTTCTGCCTTTCGCAGGCATCGGACGCAGTGCTGTACCGATATCAAATCTCGCTTTGAGTTCTGGCAGAGTTGATTGCACATGCCTGGGCCGCCATTTTGCAGTGATCTTCTACATGAGCATACTGCGCCTGTGCGGTAAACTCGTGTAGTTCTATGGAGAACTGAACATACTGAGCATACAAAAGGCAGAAGATCCTGAAAAGAGGAAGAGTGGTGTGAACACAACGAGCTAAGGGGCAGCGGAAGGTTATGACGTGGGGGTGCTCGGAGCACAATCTTTTTTTTGGAGAGAGGGCACTTTTGTATAGAGAGAGGCTACGATCACCCCTGTGTGGGGCCTTAGTCTTAGGGTGCATTCACACTACGTAACGCCAGCGTGTATCACAGCCGTATACGCCAGCGTTACAGCAGGGCTTCCGAACACTTCCCATTCACTTCTATGGGAGCCGGCATACGAGCGCTCCCCATAGAAATGAATGGGCTGCTTCTTTCACTGCGAGCAGTCCCATTGAAGTGAATGGGAAGTGCCAGCGTATACGCCAAGCTCTGCTCATGCCGAGCCGTACACGCCGGCACTTCCCATCCACTTCAATGGAACTGCTCGTAGTGAAAGAAGCAGCCCATTCATTTCTATGGGGAGCGCTCGTATGCCGGCTCCCATAGAAATGAATGGAGCTGCTTTATACGCCGCTTATTCTGAACGTGTTTTACGTTCAGAATAAGCTTCAGTATACGTAGTGTGAATGCCCCCTTAGGGGGCATTCACACGGTGTAAACGCGGCGCGCAATGTGCCGCTTTTACGGGACGTTTGCGCCACGTTTTTGACGGTGCATGTTTGCGGTCGTGTTAATGCCGCGTTAACGCGGCGTTAACACGACCGCAAACATGCACCATCAAAAACGTGGTGCAAACGTTCTGTAAATGCGGCGCATTGTGCGCTGCGTTTACTCCGTGTGAATGCACCCTTACACCTATTCTCTGGTGTCAATGACAGAAATCTACACCAGCTAGGAGCAGACATAGTTTTCATTCTAAGCACACGGACTGGCGGACGTGCACCGCTTTATAGATTAGGCGCATCCTCTAATGGTGCAGGAAATATCAAAACTGACACATAGACGCCAATTTTGATAAATCTCCCTCTTTATCTTGTCCTGCAAAAGAAAAATTAGACCTACATCAGTGGGAAAATGAAGTTCTGTGATAAAACGAAAACAGATTTTTTTCAAAAATTAAAAATTTATTGGGCAAATACACTCAAAACATTAAAAATGTCCAAGTAAACTAAAGTCTTTCCATACTTAGCGTTTTCCAAGTCCTGAGCCCACACGTTTATTCGAGGTATTTTCTCTGTACGGTATACACTGTATATTGATGGAATATATCACAGCTTTTCGACAAGTCTATGATGCCCAGAAGACAAAAAAGTACAAAAGGCCATTTAGGCCAAAGAAAATGAGCCAAGAAGAGAAGAACCAAAAGCGGAGGGAAGCGATTTAATATCTTATTGTAAGTTGTTATAGAAGGTGAGTGTATTACGTCCCACTTCCGCCAATCGCTTCTATAAGTCAAGGAGCGATAACAGCGACAATATTACTGAAATAAAATCATTTTTTCAATGGCTTTGAATTGGTTTACACAAAGTTTACCCTAGATTTACACAACAGACGACTGACGCGTTTTGCTCCTTTAACTTTTACAGGGAAAACATGGGATACTAAACTGCATGCAAAAACTACCGAAACCACATAGGAAAAGGGAATCCATCTCAATTACAATGTTAAAGTCGTTATCCAGTTTCTAATATTGATGGCCTGTCCCGTAGTGTTATTCTGACACATTGGTACGAAGCTGCTATCACAACAGTCTGTGCGTGTAACCTCACAGCCAGCCATGTTCCATTTCCCTAACGGCTTTATGGCTTCCCTTAATCCTTCTGTTGCATAATCCTCTCCACTTCTGTGTTATTATCATCCTATATTATAATTTCTTATCATCGGTGGTCTTCAACAGAACTACAACAACCATAATGTCCTGACAGTGGTAAGGCATGCTGAGAGTTGCACCTTAAGACCTAAAAGCTTTTACTGTCCATCTGTGAAGGATGTCGCCTTACCAAGCCACTTGGCACGTTGCCAATCACACGTCTTACTTTCCACACACGCCCTGTGAGTATGCTGAGTTCATATGATAATATGAAATTAGCTTATATATACATACATATTAACCCAAGTGGGTCAGTACTAGTAGTAACTAACATATACAGAGTACACATCAGAGGAGCGTCAAGCAAATACAGGTAAAAGTATAGTACAATACATAAAATGGGAATAAAAGATAGAAAAGAAACAATACCAAAGCAAGTCTCAGTCTACTCACATGGATTCCAGGATCAGAACTCTCCCTGTCTCCCCCTCAAGGTGAGACCATATACCACCCTGGTCTCCTCTCCTCCCCTGAGTGACATCACAAAGAGGGCAAGATCCAACATACTTCTTTTGAAAACAAATTACTATGAACAGTCATAATTCCTCACCAGCTGACCATAAGGTCAAGCCAAGGGTATGACGGGGATCGTGGTGAAACCCCCATCATGTAGACACCAAGAACGGCACCCCAATTCCCTTTAGGTAATTAGTTCTGTGTCTCGACCTTTTCACTGCTCCAACAGTACCTTGTGTGGTAATGGAGTGTACATCTTCATTTTGCGCACCTAAGGAATTTATCGGGACAACTGTAGCCTATCATCCTAGGGAAATATTATCATCAAACCATATTCCCTTTGTAGTTTAGGTTATAGACACAAAGTTTGGTGTTTGTGTACTCAGAGGTCTTTCAATTCACAACTCCAAGAAGTCCACCTGCTGTGATAATGAGTTTAGCACTGGTATGCAAGCGGGGCTAGGCATAGAACAACAAAAGGGCTTTGATACAACAGACAGGGCTTGCTTACAAAGCAGAAATATTGCATTCCTACGGTGTAATACACTAAAAAAAAAAATTACAGGACTGGAAATACTTAACTGATGGTCTCTTCACCACACCATCAATGTAATTGTATGAGGGTTTGGCTTTTTGTGGGGCAAGTTATAGTGCGTAATGGCACTATATTGGGGTAGATATAGCTTACTGACTAACTTTTATTAAATCTTTTGAAGGAATAAAAGAAAAATTCTGCCATTGTCTTTTTACGCCAAAGATTTCGCTCCATTCACCAAGTGGTTTAACCCCTTTCCGACATCCAACATACTCTTATGCCAGATGTGGGGTGTTTTAACATGGCAGCCGCTCATGAGCTAAATATTATACAGAAAAGACCTGGGGCTAATGCCTGTGATCAGTGCTGCATTGATCACAGGTATTAAGACCTCTGGAGTCTTGGTCAATGGCTTGGGCACTACAATTTTCATGTAGATCCTGTGGAATATGACTTTTAAATGTAAAGAAAACCATATGAATTTGGTCTCCCTGGAATTGTACCGACCCAAAGAATACAGGTGACATTATATTGGCTGAATAGTGAACGCTGTAAAAACGAAACCCCTATGAAACTTGCACAAATGCAGTTTTTCTACAATTCCACCACATTCTGAATTTTTTTTCCAGCTTTTCAGTACATCGAACTAAATAATAAATGGTACCACACTGAAGTACAAGTTATCTTGCAATGTTCTGGGGTTTGGAAGGTGGGGAGTCAAAAACTAAGGTGGGAAGTGGTTAAACAACCTAATAGATGCATATTCAAAATATATAGATAATACAGGATCCAGTTGTCACAATAGGTTATGGCCACATCTCACCTCTTTCCCCTCTCTGCTATTGACCTTTGCATGATCACAGAGCATGCCCACAACATTCCCATAGACATCAATGAGTGATCTCTAGCTTACTGGTTACTAAGGTTTATGTGGCTGCTGTAAAGCATATCTCTGAATACTGTTCACAGAGCAAAGGAGCAACAGAAGTCAAGATGGCTATCCCCATAACAGTGTTCAGAAATATAATAGAAATCTGAAAATTAGAGAAAAAATTGGATGTATTTCCTTTAATATCCGTCCTGAACCAATGTATAATAAGAGGCTTTTTTACCCAACAGCAATTTCTTTCTTAAAAGAGCAGTTTTTGTTTATCTCTTATTGTTCCTATGAGAACCTCTTGTCTTAGTTCTGGTGAAGCTTTTATCTGACATACATAATGTATTCCCTTCGTTCTCTATCCACTCCATTCCTCTTCACTTCTCTTCTTGCTCTTGCAGATTTCTGCTTAAGAAAATTACAGTTTGCACAAGTACCATTGACTTACCTCTAAACTGCGACTCTATTCTATGGTTAATACATGGCTAGTGGAGGCGTATATCAGCTCATGGTTATAATAACGCCTATATAATCCTCTCCTGAAAGTGCAACGGGGGCAGTGTTGAGTCGGCAAGTGCTCTAGATCTCTTCAACATGATTGACGTGTATAGACAGCCATGATGCAGGAGGAGTCTGGATACATCCGTCATGGCTAAAGGGGTAACATTGGGTACCAATTAAAGAGGAGAGCCAGAACACTTGTGGTTTCAGATCCACCAAATTGCTTCATCGGTTTGTGGCAAAAATTTGGTATATTTCTCCTCCTATAAACCACTAAAATAATGCATTATATGCAAATCACCTCTCCCTATGGTTTTTGGTGGAAGAGCTGTACTCCATTTGTTGTTGAAGACTTTTGTCTCATTGTGAATGCTCCTACCTTCTTGAAGACTCGGTGCGCTCTTGATGTCCCTGACACCAGCCAGTGCACGTGTCCTAACTAGAGATGAGCGAACAGTAAAATGTCTGAGGTTCGAAATCCGATTCGAACAGCCGCACACTGTTCGACTGTTCGAACGGATTTCAAACCCCATTATAGTCTATGGGGGGAAATGCTCGTTTCAGGGGTAGGCAACATTCGATAAAATTATACTTACCAAGTCCACGAGTGACAGTCGGGCTGGATTCTCCTTGAAGTCTTCTCCCGGTGCAGCGCCCCCGTGGCGTCTTCTGGCTGGAATTCACTCTGCCTAGGCATCGGGGCCTAGGCAGAGCCGACTGCGCATGCGCGGTCGGCTCTGCCCGGCCCGACGCCTGAGCAGAGCTGACTGCGCATGTGAGGGCATGCCCACGCATGCGCAGTCGGCTCTGCCTAGGCCAGATGCCTGGCAGAGTGAATTCCAGCCGGAAGACACCACGGAGATGCTGCACGGAGAAGACTTCTAAAGGTAAGAGAAGAACCAGCGTTGATTGGCAGAATCTATAGCATTCTGCCAATCAACGCTGGTTCTGCATCGAACCTTAAACTTAGAACAGTTAGTAATGTTCGATCGAGTACGAGTATTTCGAATACTGTAGTATTCGATCGAACACCTACTCGATCAAACACTACTCGCTCATCTCTAGTCCCAATCTTTATAAGGGATCTGCTATCATTCTGAGACTGAGCAAAAAGCACTGGTGTTATGATAGTGTCTCTGGAGCAAATATCAGAAATTTCAGGAACTGGTTGACAACAGAAAGTAGTAGAACTAGCTGCTTAAATCTTATATAGCACTGAAAGATAAATCTCAGGTAGCCAAACACCTTCACAAGTGCCAGCCAAGAAGCCAGATGGACGTGCTTAATTTGGGGGCAAAGTTATCACTACAGAAACCATATGAGAAAATTAAAAATTCAAGTCAAACCAGAATCCATGATAAACTTATAAGGCAGATCAGAACCGTGAGGATAAAACAGGAGATAAGTCCAGGCCAAAAATCAGTCTGAGAGGTAACATCAGAGCCCAAATCAGGAGACAAGTGAATTTCCAGTAACAAGCCAAAGGTCAATATAGAGCAGTCCAGCACACATGATCAGGATATGGAAGCCACACTGGGTACAACTAATAGCAGGCACCTGGCTGAGGAGGAAGATGGTTTAAATCTTCCTCCTCAGCTGCTAATTGGATAAGCCTAGAAGAACTCTGAACACTGATAAAGCTTCACAGGATGGCACAGTAACCTAAACTGATAATCCTGACAACGGGCATAACAATAGGGGTTTCAGTGGTTGCAGCTGCAACCGGGCCCATAAACCAGGATTGCCCTCAACTCTATAGGTATTGTCATTGCGTTTGTGATTACTCTTGATGGCTGATAGTCTGTATTGCTCACTAAATCTCGTACACTGGAGTGAGAGAGTTGAAGAAAATTTATGTTACACAACCATTCACTGTCAGGAAGGAGAAAATTGATCCTTGCAATAGCTAAGTAAGTAATGGTGGTCAGCATATGGTCAAGGAGGGATTCTGTGGACAGAAGTTGGGGGACAAAAGAGTACAATTTTTGTTTGGGGGACCTTGACAGAAGAAAACAATGATGGGAAGCTTGTGTGCACAGACATGTCATAAACAAGTCTTCACGATGATAAGTAGAAATTCTGCTAAAATGTATCTAAGTTATATTCACACGACTAATGAAAACCAGTGCCCCTCGGGTGCAAGACAGCCATTAAAAATGGATGTTTTTCACGGCCATTTTGCACCTCGGTCTCGTGAATGTAGCCTTAATAAGAAACCATTTCCCTTCTAGAGACTTAACATTCAATTAATATAGCAAACATTAAATACATGATACATTCCCTCTAATACCGCCATACTGTTCACCAGTTTTCCTTGTCTTACTGGATTCAACCAAAAAGCTGACCGGCATCTGCAACGGGAGCCTATAGGAGGATGTCCGTCAGCAGCCCAGGGGTTAAACGAAGAAACAGAGACAATTATACTGTATATTTCTCATTCTTGGTTTTCTACAGGAAATGAGATAAAGCAATGGAAATAGTTATTCTTAGCGGCGAGCGTTGTACAAATTTCCCTCGAGGGAATAAATGGAGGACATATGTGTGTAATAAGAAAATAACAACAATGCTGAGCGCACATAAAGGGCGTAATAATGGGTCCACTAAATGTATATGTGGAGGGGGGAATGTTATACATAAAATCACCCGCCTATAACTGAAAGCAGTTGGCAGCGAAATGTGTTCCGTAATGTCTACTCATTTGTACCCATATGTGGCTTGTGTCATCTCTTTGGCCCAATACTATATGAATGAAAATAAACTCTACTGTAGGCTTCATTCACGCTTGCAGATTTGTATCTATTCTTATTTTTATTGACAGCAGAAGACGGAAACCCGCTGGATTGGCTAAAGCGGAGACCGGGCGCAGATGTGAACCCGTCCTTGCTTGTACCAAAAAATCTATATGTATCTAGCTCGCTGGGGCACCCTCGCTAGGCTCATTTTCCGATTTTCCCGTGATGTTCCGTTTCCCAGTTTCTGAAAATGGAATGTCATCTACACTGCCTGGTCAAAAAAAAAGTCACGTTGTGCAACAAGGTACCGTTCCACCCCTGATATAATTATGATCTGTTCATGACAGGAATTTGCATATATTCTTGAATATATATAATTGAGCTGTAGCCTGTCAAGTGCAGATCATAAATAAAGGTGTGAAGCGATGTCTACCAACGGAAGAGCTACCAGAGGAAGAGATGTTAGTGCCTTCAAGAAGGGGCAAGTCATTGGATTGCATCAGGCCAACAAATCGACCAAGGAGATAGTCGAAGTAACTGGTATCGGACAGAGAACTGTTCAGCGTATCATACGAGCATGGCGAGATGCTGGAGAACCCCCCTCCAACTGTGGAAAGTGTGGGCGTAAGATTATACTCGAAACTCGAGGTCGTAGGTCCCTAAAGCGACTGGTGAAGAATAACCGCCGGAAAACCACCTTTGAGCTCACACAGATGTTCACTCGATGGAGCGACACATTTTGGAGCAAACAATGCGACGAGAACTCAAAGGAATGGGTCTCAACAGTTGTGTCGCCACACAAAAGCCATTGGTGACAGAGACCAACAGACGTCGGCATCTGTCATTTGCAAGAGACCACAAGGATTGGACCCTAGAGCAGTGGAGAAAGGTCATGTGGTCAGATGAATCACGTTTCACATTGTTCCAGAGTTATGGTCGTGTCCGCTTGTGACGAGAAGCACACAAAACACTGGAATGTGCTGGAAAGGAACCTGCGCTGTCACTCACCACCCCCAACGAATCTGCGTAACCTGGGCTCCCTGATACTCAAGAATTGGATCAAAATCCCTGAGTCTACACTACAGAATATTATAGACTCCATGCCGAGACGGATGCGGGCTGTTATTCGTGCTCATGGTGGCCCAACTAAATATTAACACTCGTGACTTTTTTTTTGGCCAGGCAGTGTATATTAACTTAACTCCCCCACCCCATTATACTTACCTGTCTTCTGGGCCGGACCTTCTGGGCATGGGACGTCACTTCCTTCTGGAATTAGCCAGCACTCTGGCTATACTGCACAGGCGTGGGTGGCCAACAGACATCAAGAAGAGAAGCTGCCTGCCGGGTGCCAAGAAGAAAGTGACATCCCGTGCCCAGAAGGTCCTGCACAGAAGACAGGAAAGTATGATGGGGGGGTTCAAGATAGGTAGGAAGGGCTAGTTAGGGAAACAGGGAGGGGTGTGAGTGAGAACAGGGAGGGGGTGATGAAGGAAGGGGGAGGGAGTATGAGAGGGATGTGCTATGAACAGGTCTGAATGTCCCATAGTATCATGGTAGTTGTAGGAAAACAGATCAAGAAGATATCCATGTAAACAAATGCCAAAGATGCCAGGAGCTCACAGAGAAACCCAGAAATCACACAAAACACTGCTAAAGGTATTTGGGTGCACTTATTAACCTATTAATAGCACTAACAGACCTTCTTTGAAGAATGATTTTATTTGCTCAGAAAATCCTTTTAATCTAACCATACACATTGAATGTTGGCTGAAGCGGCAAGAGTGGCTGACCGTCTAATGTATATAGGGGGGGCTTGACTCTTTCAAATGGCAGATGTCAAGATTAAAAAGGATCGGGAAGATTGATTTCAACATGTCCAATCCTTTAGTTCTCAAGGGACATAGGCTTCCGCCTGCAGGGCATGAATATGGGGCACCGGAAGGAACAGCTGTTGGCCACACAATCCAAGGTACCAGCCTTATTCTAAAGACCGAATGTCCCCCTATGGTAGCCCAGAAGTTAATTCTTTCCCATTGAAGGGCCCTGAGTTCTAATCTAGCAAGGTCCAAATAAGACCAGTTAATGCTACCATGCAAAATGACAGGGGGTCAGATTCTTGAGGATTATCACCTCTAACCATGCTACGATATTTTTTTTATGTATAAATTTTTTACGAGGAAGGGAGGTAAAACATAATCGTGATTGTATCCAGAATCCTCTAACA
The DNA here is from genome assembly GCF_031893055.1 of Leptodactylus fuscus. Classification (NCBI taxonomy): domain Eukaryota; kingdom Metazoa; phylum Chordata; class Amphibia; order Anura; family Leptodactylidae; genus Leptodactylus; species Leptodactylus fuscus. The sequence continues at coordinate 256,450,978 of NC_134266.1, read as the reverse complement.
GGACAGAGAAGTATTGGATGTCATTTCAAGGGCGGCCAACATGATCAGGATGAGTTCCTTCACTTCCCGCTGAGAAGACGTGAAATAAATTAAGGGCAGTTCCAGTCCAGACGTGTTCAGATTAGCTATATGGAGTGAAGACGGAGCTCGGTGTGACACGTGAGAGATGGCGGTACGATGAGCTATTTTCATATAGATTTATTAAGTATATCTAGATATAAAAAGCCGGAGTATTTGCTCGAACATGATTGTAATATTGTGCAATTACACCTGTTCCTCACCTCTGCGGGAATGCAGGAAGAAAATGGAAGTAATAGAGAAGAGTTGTGTGCTATGAATGATAAACGCATTGCAGATATGATCCGTCGCAGTGAGGCTTTACTTCACCCAGGGCAAATATTCCGTTTGTTGCCCTAGTTCTGTATCTAAAGGCAGTGATTTGTTGGGGTCCCTTGGTACCCAAACCCGTTTTAGCAACACCCCCTGTCCTTCACATTATTATAACATTATTATATAAAATCTCTGACCCAAAAGTCTTAGGCTAAGGCCCCACAAGCCGGAAACGCCACGCTAAAGCGCTGCGGGAACAACCACAGCGTGAACGCATCACGGTTCTTCCCACAGCGCTTTGAACAGAAAGTTCACAGAGTTTTCCTCCGCAGACTTTCTTTTACAATTATACAGTCCTATGAAAAAGTTTGGGCACCCCTATTAATCTTAATAATTTTTAGTTCTAAATATTTTGGTGTTTGCAACAGCCATTTCAGTTTGATATATCTAATAACTGATGGACACAGTAATATTTCAGGATTGAAATGAGGTTTATTGTACAAACAGAAAATGCGCAATATGCATTAAACCAAAATTTGACCGGTGCAAAAATATGGGCACCTCAACAGAAAAGTGACATTAATATTTAGTACATCCTCCTTTTGCAAAGATAACAGCCTCTAGTCGCTTCCTGTAGCTTTTAATCAGTTCCTGGATCCTGGATGAAAGTATTTTGGACCATTTCTTTCTACAAAACAATTCAAGTTCAGTTAAGTTTGATGGTCGCCGAGCATGGACAGCCCGCTCTCAAATGATCTGAAAACAAAGATTGTTCAACATAGTTGTTCAGGGGAAGGATACAAAACGTTGTCTCAGAGATTTAACCTGTCAGTTTCCACTGTGAGGAACATAGTAAGGAAATGGAAGAGCACAGGGACAGTTCTTGTTAAGCCCAGAAGTGGCAGGCCAAGAAAATATCAGAAAGGCAAAGAAGAAGAATGGTGAGAACAGTCAAGGACAATCCACAGACCACCTCCAAAGAGCTGCAGCATCATCTTGCTGCAGATGGTGTCACTGTGCATCGGTCAACTATACAGCGCACTTTGCACAAATAGAAGCTGTATGGGAGAGTGATGAGAAAGAAGCCGTTTCTGCACGTACGCCACAAATAGAGTTGCCTGAGGTATGAAAAAGCACATTTGGACAAGGCAGCTTCATTTTGGAAACAAAAATTGAGTTGTTTGGTTATAAAAAAAGGCGTTATGCATGGCGTCCAAAAAGAAACAGCATTCCAAGAAAAACACATGCTACCCACTGTAAAATTTGGTGGAGGTTCCATCATGCTTTGGGGCTGTGTGGCCAATGCCGGCATCGGGAATCTTGTTAGAGTTGAGAGTCGCATGGATTCCACTGAGTATCAGCAGATTCTTGAGAATAATCTTCAAGAATCAGTGACGAAGTTGAAGTTACGCCGGGGATGGATATTTCAGCAAGACAATGATCCAAAACACCGCTCCAAATCCTCAGGCATTCATGCAGAGGAACAATTACAATGTTCTGGAATGGCCATCCCAGTCCCCAGACCTGAATATCATTGAACATCTGTGGGATGATTTGAAGCGGGCTGTCCATGCTCGGCGACCATCTAACTTAACTGAACTTGAATTGTTTGTCCAAAATACCTTTATCCAGGATCCAGGAACTGATTAAAAGCTACAGGAAGCGACTAGAGGCTGTTATCTTTGCAAAAGGAGGATCTACTAAATATTAATTTCACTTTTCTGTTGAGGTGCCCATACTTTTGCACCGGTCAAATTTTGGTTTAATGCATATTGCACATTTTCTGTTAGTACAATAAACCTCATTTCAATCCTGAAATATTACTGTGTCCATCAGTTATTAGATATATCAAACTGAAATGGCTGTTGCAAATACCAAAATATTTAGAACTAAAAATGATTAAGATTAATAGGGGTGCCCAAACTTTTTCATAGGACTGTATCTACGGGAAAGCCACTGACATTTCAATACATATAATTGGAAATCAGTTTTGGAAATCGCAGCGTGTACACACTCCGATTTTTTCCGCAAAGTGGGCATGGGATTCGCATGAATCCCCTCCACTTTGCAAATACTGTAAAACGCCACAATTTTTCCCACCGCAGGCAAATCATGGCGTTTCTGGCCCTAAAGGGGTTATTCATAGGATAAGGCATAAAAGCGCGGTCAGGATCGAACTGCTCAGTTTTCCACTGCTCACAAGAACAGGGAATTTTTGACCCCTATTCTGAATGGAGTGATGGTTAGAAGTGCAGACCACTCCATTCACTACAATTAGGGGGAGTTCACACGGAGTTACGTGCTGCGTGATGTGGCACGTAGACGCCATGGGACCCTTTGCGGGCCGTACACGCTCCCATTGATTTCTATGGGAGCGGGGATCGTATGCGCCGCGCTAGTTTGTGGCCGTGAATAAATGCATGGCCGCAAACTAGCACGGCGCATACGATCCCCGCTCCCATTGAAATCAATGGGAGCGTGTACGGCCCGCAAAGGGTCCCGCGGCGTCTACGTGCCACATCACGTGGCATGTAACTCCGTGTGAACTCCCCCTAAGGGTGCTGGACATGGAATGGAACGGTGCACATGCTGGCAACCACAGTTCCATTCAATCCATTAAGAACAAGGAAAAAAAAAATTTAGGCCACACGGTGGCTCAATGGTTAGCACTGCAGCCTTGCAGTGCTGGAGTCCTCGTGTTCATAATCCTGCCAAATCCCTGTGTTTGCATGGATTTCCATCCCATATTCCAAAAAGACATACTGATAGGGAAAAAAAAATGTACATTGCAAACTTAATGTGAGGCTCACAATCTATATTAAAAAAAAATCTGATTACCAGGGGTCTGAGCAAATGAACCTCAATGACTGGTTGAGATTCATGGGAGTCCTGACAGTGTTCTACACTATGTTTTATAGATAGGTTCCTTAGGAGCCCTGACAGTGTTCTATACTATGTTTTTTAGATAGGTTCCTAGGAGCCCTGACAGTGTTCTACACTATGTTTTATAGATAGGTTCCTAGGAGTCCTGACAGTGTTATACACTATGTTTTATAGATAGGTTCCTAGGAGCCCTGACAGTGTTATACACTATGTTTTATAGATAGGTTCCTAGGAGCCCTGACAGTGTTATACACTATGTTTTATAGATAGGTTCCTAGGAGCCCTGACAGTATTATACACTATGTTTTATAGATAGGTTCCTAGGAGCCCTGACAGTGTTATACACTATGTTTTATAGATAGGTTCCTAGGAGTCCTGACAGTGTTATACACTATGTTTTATAGATAGGTTCCTAGGAGCCCTGACAGTGTTCTACACTATGTTTTATAGATAAATTCCTAGGAGCCCTGACACTGTTCTACACTATGTTTTATAGATAGGTTCCTAGGAGCCCTGACAGTGTTCTACACTATGCTTTATAGATAGATTCCTAGGAGCCCTGACAGTGTTCTACACTATGTTTTATAGATAGGTTCCTAGGAGCCCTGACAGTGTTCTACACTATGTTTTATAGATAGGTTCCAAGGAACCCTGACAGTGTTCTACACTATGTTTTATAGATAGGTTCCTTAGGAGCCCTGACAGTGTTCTATACTATGTTTTATAGATACGTTCCTAGGAGCCCTGACAGTATTATACACTATGTTTTATAGATAGTTTCCTATGAGCCCTGACAGTGTTCTACACTATGTTTTATAGATAGGTTCCTAGGAGCCCTGACAGTATTATACACTATGTTTTATAGATAGGTTCCAAGGAGCCCTGACAGTGTTCTACACTACGTTTTATAGATAGGTTCCTGGGAGCCCTGACAGTATTATACACTATGTTTTATAGATAGGATCCTAGGAGCCTTGAAAGTGTTCTACACTATGTTTTATAGATAGATTCCTAGGATCCCTGACAGTGTTCTACACTATGTTTTATAGATAGTTTCCTATGAGCCCTGACAGTGTTCTACACTATGTTTTATAGATAAGTTCCTAGGAGCCCTGACAGTATTATACACTATGTTTTATAGATAGTTTCCTATGAGCCCTGACAGTGTTCTACACTATGTTTTATAGATAGGTTCCTAGGAGCCCTGACAGTATTATACACTATGTTTTATAGATAGGTTCCTAGGAGCCCTGACAGTATTATACACTATGTATTATAGATAGGTTCCTAGAAGTCCTGACAGTGTTCTACACTATGTTTTATAGATAGGTTCCTAGGAGCCCTGACAGTATTATACACTATGTTTTATAGATAGGTTCCTAGGAGCCCTGATAGTGTCTTACACTATGTTTTATAGATAGATTCCTAGGATCCCTAACAGTGTTCTACACTATGTTTTATAGATAGTTTCCTATGAGCCCTGACAGTGTTCTACACTATGTTTTATAGATAGGTTCCTAGGAGCCCTGACAGTGTTATACACTATGTTTTATAGATAGGTTCCTAGAAGTCCTGACAGTGTTCTACACTATGTTTTATAGATAGGTTCCTAGGAGCCCTGACAGTGTTATACACTAGGTTTTATAGATAGGTTCCTAGGAACCCTGACAGTGTTCTACACTATGTTTTATAGATAGGTTCCTAGGAGCCCTGACAGTGTTCTACACTATGATTTATAGATAGGTTCCTAGGAGTCCTGAGAGTGTTCTACACTATGTTTTATAGATAGGTTCCTATGAGCCCTGACAGTGTTCTACACTATGTTTTATAGGTAAGTTCCTAGGAGCCCTGACAGTGTTCTACACTATGTTTTATAGATAAGTTCCTAGGAGCCCTGACAGTGTTCTACACTACGTTTTATAGATAGGTTCCTAGGAGCCCTGACAGTATTATACACTATGTTTTATAGATAGGATCCTAGGAGCCTTGAAAGTGTTCTACACTATGTTTTATAGATAGATTCCTAGGATCCCTAACAGTGTTCTACACTATGTTTTATAGATAGTTTCCTATGAGCCCTGACAGTGTTCTACACTATGTTTTATAGATAGGTTCCTAGGAGCCCTGATAGTGTTCTACACTATGTTTTATAGATAGGTTCCTAGGAGCTCTGACAGTGTTCTACACTATGTTTTATAGATAGGTTCCTAGGAGCCCTGACAGTATTATACACTATGTTTTATAGATAGGTTCCTAGGAGCCCTGATAGTGTCCTACACTATGTTTTATAGATAGATTCCTAGGATCCCTAACAGTGTTCTACACTATGTTTTCTAGATAGTTTCCTATGAGCCCTGACAGTGTTCTACACTATGTTTTATAGATAGGTTCCTAGGAGCCCTGACAGTATTATACACTATGTTTTATAGATAGGTTCCTAGGAGCCCTGATAGTGTTCTACACTATGTTTTAAAGATAGGTTCCTAGGAGCTCTGACAGTGTTCTACACTATGTTTTATAGATAGGTTCCTAGGAGCCCTGACAGTGTTATACACTATGTTTTATAGATAGGTTCCTAGGAACCCTGACAGTGTTCTATACTATGTTTTATAGATAGTTTCCTATGAGCCCTGACAGTGTTCTACACTATGTTTTATAGGTAGGTTCCTAGGAGCCCTGACAGTGTTCTACACTATGTTTTATAGATAAGTTCCTAGGAGCCCTGACAGTGTTCTACACTACGTTTTATAGATAGGTTCCTAGGAGCCCTGACAGTATTATACACTATGTTTTATAGATAGGATCCTAGGAGCCTTGAAAGTGTTCTACACTATGTTTTATAGATAGATTCCTAGGATCCCTAACAGTGTTCTACACTATGTTTTATAGATAGTTTCCTATGAGCCCTGACAGTGTTCTACACTATGTTTTATAGATAGGTTCCTAGGAGCCCTGATAGTGTTCTACACTATGTTTTATAGATAGGTTCCTAGGAGCTCTGACAGTGTTCTACACTATGTTTTATAGATAGGTTCCTAGGAGCCCTGACAGTGTTATACACTATGTTTTATAGATAGGTTCCTAGGAGCCCTGACAGTATTCTACACTATGTTTTATAGATAGGTTCCTAGGAGTCCGGACAGTGTTCTACACTATGTTTTATAGATAGGTTCCTAGGAGCTCTGACAGTGTTCTACACTATGTTTTATAGATAGGTTCCTAGGAACCCTGACAGTGTTCTACACTATGTTTTATAGATAGGTTCCTAGGAGCCCTGACAGTGTTCTACACTATGTTTTATAGATAGGTTCCTAGGAGTCCTGAGAGTGTTCTATACTATGTTTTATAGATAATTTCCTATGAGCCCTGACAGTGTTCTACACTATGTTTTATAGGTAGGTTCCTAGGAGCCCTGACAGTGTTCTACACTATGTTTTATAGATAGGTTCCTAGGAGTCCTGAGAGTGATCTATACTATGTTTTATAGATAGTTTCCTATGAGCCCTGACAGTGTTCTACACTATGTTTTATAGGTAGGTTCCTAGGAGCCCTGACAGTGTTCTACACTATGTTTTATAGATAAGTTCCTAGGAGCCCTGACAGTGTTCTACACTACGTTTTATAGATAGGTTCCTAGGAGCCCTGACAGTATTATCCACTATGTTTTATAGATAGGATCCTAGGAGCCTTGAAAGTGTTCTACACTATGTTTTATAGATAGATTCCTAGGATCCCTAACAGTGTTCTACACTATGTTTTATAGATAGTTTCCTATGAGCCCTGACAGTGTTCTACACTATGTTTTATAGATAGGTTCCTAGGAGCCCTGACAGTATTATACACTATGTTTTATAGATAGGTTCCTAGGAGCCCTGACAGTGTTCTACACTACGTTTTATAGATAGGTTCCTAGGAGCCCTGACAGTATTATACACTACGTTTTATAGATAGGATCCTAGGAGCCTTGACAGTGTTCTACACTATGTTTTATAGATAGTTTCCTATGAGCCCTGACAGTGTTCTACACTATGTTTTATAGATAGTTTCCTATGAGCCCTGACAGTGTTCTACACTATGTTTTATAGATAAGTTCCTAGGAGCCCTGACAGTATTATACACTATGTTTTATAGATAGTTTCCTATGAGCCCTGACAGTGTTCTACACTATGTTTTATAGATAGGTTCCTAGAAACCCTGACAGTATTATACACTATGTTTTATAGATAGGTTCCTAGGAGCCCTGACAGTATTATACACTATGTTTTATAGATAGGTTCCTAGAAGTCCTGACAGTGTTCTACACTATGTTTTATAGATAGGTTCCTAGGAGCCCTGACAGTATTATACACTATGTTTTATAGATAGGTTCCTAGGAGCCCTGACAGTGTTCTACACTACGTTTTATAGATAGGTTCCTAGGAGCCCTGACAGTATTATACACTACGTTTTATAGATAGGATCCTAGGAGCCTTGAAAGTGTTCTACACTATGTTTTATAGATAGTTTCCTATGAGCCCTGACAGTGTTCTACACTATGTTTTATAGATAGTTTCCTATGAGCCCTGACAGTGTTCTACACTATGTTTTATAGATAAGTTCCTAGGAGCCCTGACAGTATTATACACTATGTTTTATAGATAGTTTCCTATGAGCCCTGACAGTGTTCTACACTATGTTTTATAGATAGGTTCCTAGGAGCCCTGACAGTATTATACACTATGTTTTATAGATAGGTTCCTAGGAGCCCTGACAGTATTATACACTATGTTTTATAGATAGGTTCCTAGAAGTCCTGACAGTGTTCTACACTATGTTTTATAGATAGGTTCCTAGGAGCCCTGACAGTATTATACACTATGTTTTATAGATAGGTTCCTAGGAGCCCTGATAGTGTCCTACACTATGTTTTATAGATAGATTCCTAGGATCCCTAACAGTGTTCTACACTATGTTTTATAGATAGTTTCCTACGAGCCCTGACAGTGTTCTACACTATGTTTTATAGATAGGTTCCTAGGAGCCCTGACAGTATTATACACTATGTTTTATAGATAGGTTCCTAGGAGCCCTGATAGTGTTCTACACTATGTTTTATAGATAGGTTCCTAGGAGCTCTGACAGTGTTCTACACTATGTTTTATAGATAGGTTCCTAGGAGTCCTGACAGTGTTATACACTATGTTTTATAGATAGGTTCCTAGGAACCCTGACAGTGTTCTACACTATGTTTTATAGATAGGTTCCTAGGAGCCCTGACAGTGTTATACACTACGTTTTATAGATAGGTTCCTAGGAACCCTGACAGTGTTCTACACTATGTTTTATAGATAGGTTCCTAGGAGCCCTGACAGTGTTCTACACTATGTTTTATAGATAGGTTCCTAGGAGTCCTGAGAGTGTTCTATACTATGTGTTATAGATAGTTTCCTATGAGCCCTGACAGTGTTCTACACTATGTTTTATAGGTAGGTTCCTAGGAGCCCTGACAGTGTTCTACACTATGTTTTATAGATAAGTTCCTAGGAGCCCTGACAGTGTTATACACTATGTTTTATAGATAGGATCCTAGGAGCCTTGAAAGTGTTCTACACTATGTTTTATAGATAGATTCCTAGGATCCCTAACAGTGTTCTACACTATGTTTTATAGATAGGTTCCTAGGAGCCCTGACAGTGTTATACACTATGTTTTATAGATAGGTTCCTAGGAGCCCTGACAGTATCCTACACTATGTTTTATAGATAGGTTCCTAGGAGTCCTGACAGTGTTCTACACTATGTTTTATAGATAGGTTCCTAGGAGCTCTGACGGTATTCTACACTATGTTTTATAGATAGGTTCCTAGGAGCCCTGACAGTGTTATACACTATGTTTTACAGATAGGTTCCTAGGAGCCCTGACAGTATTCTACACTATGTTTTATAGATAGGTTCCTAGGAGTCCGGACAGTGTTCTACACTATGTTTTATAGATAGGTTCCTAGGAGCTCTGACAGTGTTCTACACTATGTTTTATAGATAGGTTCCTAGGAACCCTGACAGTGTTCTACACTATGTTTTATAGATAGGTTCCTAGGAGCCCTGACAGTGTTCTACACTATGTTTTATAGATAGGTTCCTAGGAGTCCTGAGAGTGTTCTATACTATGTTTTATAGATAATTTCCTATGAGCCCTGACAGTGTTCTACACTATGTTTTATAGGTAGGTTCCTAGGAGCCCTGACAGTGTTCTACACTATGTTTTATAGATAGGTTCCTAGGAGTCCTGAGAGTGATCTATACTATGTTTTATAGGTAGGTTCCTAGGAGCCCTGACAGTGTTCTACACTATGTTTTATAGATAAGTTCCTAGGAGCCCTGACAGTGTTCTACACTACGTTTTATAGATAGGTTCCTAGGAGCCCTGACAGTATTATCCACTATGTTTTATAGATAGGATCCTAGGAGCCTTGAAAGTGTTCTACACTATGTTTTATAGATAGATTCCTAGGATCCCTAACAGTGTTCTACACTATGTTTTATAGATAGTTTCCTATGAGCCCTGACAGTGTTCTACACTATGTTTTATAGATAGGTTCCTAGGAGCCCTGACAGTATTATACACTATGTTTTATAGATAGGTTCCTAGGAGCCCTGACAGTGTTCTACACTACGTTTTATAGATAGGTTCCTAGGAGCCCTGACAGTATTATACACTACGTTTTATAGATAGGATCCTAGGAGCCTTGAAAGTGTTCTACACTATGTTTTATAGATAGTTTCCTATGAGCCCTGACAGTGTTCTACACTATGTTTTATAGATAGTTTCCTATGAGCCCTGACAGTGTTCTACACTATGTTTTATAGATAAGTTCCTAGGAGCCCTGACAGTATTATACACTATGTTTTATAGATAGTTTCCTATGAGCCCTGACAGTGTTCTACACTATGTTTTATAGATAGGTTCCTAGGAGCCCTGACAGTATTATACACTATGTTTTATAGATAGGTTCCTAGGAGCCCTGACAGTATTATACACTATGTTTTATAGATAGGTTCCTAGAAGTCCTGACAGTGTTCTACACTATGTTTTATAGATAGGTTCCTAGGAGCCCTGACAGTATTATACACTATGTTTTATAGATAGGTTCCTAGGAGCCCTGATAGTGTCCTACACTATGTTTTATAGATAGATTCCTAGGATCCCTAACAGTGTTCTACACTATGTTTTATAGATAGTTTCCTACGAGCCCTGACAGTGTTCTACACTATGTTTTATAGATAGGTTCCTAGGAGCCCTGACAGTATTATACACTATGTTTTATAGATAGGTTCCTAGGAGCCCTGATAGTGTTCTACACTATGTTTTATAGATAGGTTCCTAGGAGCTCTGACAGTGTTCTACACTATGTTTTATAGATAGGTTCCTAGGAGCCCTGACAGTGTTATACACTATGTTTTATAGATAGGTTCCTAGGAACCCTGACAGTGTTCTACACTATGTTTTATAGATAGGTTCCTAGGAGCCCTGACAGTGTTCTACACTATGTTTTATAGATAGGTTCCTAGGAGTCCTGAGAGTGTTCTATACTATGTTTTATAGATAGTTTCCTATGAGCCCTGACAGTGTTCTACACTATGTTTTATAGGTAGGTTCCTAGGAGCCCTGACAGTGTTCTACACTATGTTTTATAGATAAGTTCCTAGGAGCCCTGACAGTGTTATACACTATGTTTTATAGATAGGATCCTAGGAGCCTTGAAAGTGTTCTACACTATGTTTTATAGATAGATTCCTAGGATCCCTAACAGTGTTCTACACTATGTTTTATAGATAGTTTCCTATGAGCTCTGATAGTGTTCTACACTATGTTTTATAGATAGGTTCCTAGGAGCCCTGATAGTGTTCTACACTATGTTTTATAGATAGGTTCCTAGGAGCTCTGACAGTGTTCTACACTATGTTTTATAGATAGGTTCCTAGGAGCCCTGACAGTGTTATACACTATGTTTTATAGATAGGTTCCTAGGAGCCCTGACAGTATCCTACACTATGTTTTATAGATAGGTTCCTAGGAGTCCTGACAGTGTTCTACACTATGTTTTATAGATAGGTTCCTAGGAGCTCTGACAGTATTCTACACTATGTTTTATAGATAGGTTCCTAGGAGCCCTGACAGTGTTATACACTATGTTTTATAGATAGGTTCCTAGGAGTCCTGACAGTGTTATACACTATGTTTTATAGATAGGTTCCTAGGAGCCCTGACAGTGTTCTACACTATGTTTTATAGATAAATTCCTAGGAGCCCTGACACTGTTCTACACTATGTTTTATAGATAGGTTCCTAGGAGCCCTGACAGTGTTCTACACTATGTTTTATAGATAGGTTCCTAGGAGCCCTGACAGTGTTCTACACTATGTTTTATAGATAGATTCCTAGGAGCCCTGACAGTGTTCTACACTATGTTTTATAGATAGGTTCCTAGGAGCCCTGACAGTGTTCTACACTATGTTTTATAGATAGGTTCCAAGGAACCCTGACAGTGTTCTACACTATGTTTTATAGATAGGTTCCTTAGGAGCCCTGACAGTGTTCTATACTATGTTTTATAGATAGGTTCCTAGGAGCCCTGACAGTATTATACACTATGTTTTATAGATAGTTTCCTATGAGCCCTGACAGTGTTCTACACTATGTTTTATAGATAGGTTCCTAGGAGCCCTGACAGTATTATACACTATGTTTTATAGATAGGTTCCAAGGAGCCCTGACAGTGTTCTACACTACGTTTTATAGATAGGTTCCTGGGAGTCCTGACAGTATTATACACTATGTTTTATAGATAGGATCCTAGGAGCCTTGAAAGTGTTCTACACTATGTTTTATAGATAGATTCCTAGGATCCCTGACAGTGTTCTACACTATGTTTTATAGATAGTTTCCTATGAGCCCTGACAGTGTTCTACACTATGTTTTATAGATAAGTTCCTAGGAGCCCTGACAGTATTATACACTATGTTTTATAGATAGTTTCCTATGAGCCCTGACAGTGTTCTACACTATGTTTTATAGATAGGTTCCTAGGAGCCCTGACAGTATTATACACTATGTTTTATAGATAGGTTCCTAGGAGCCCTGACAGTATTATACACTATGTTTTATAGATAGGTTCCTAGAAGTCCTGACAGTGTTCTACACTATGTTTTATAGATAGGTTCCTAGGAGCCCTGACAGTATTATACACTATGTTTTATAGATAGGTTCCTAGGAGCCCTGATAGTGTCCTACACTATGTTTTATAGATAGATTCCTAGGATCCCTAACAGTGTTCTACACTATGTTTTATAGATAGTTTCCTACGAGCCCTGACAGTGTTCTACACTATGTTTTATAGATAGGTTCCTAGGAGCCCTGACAGTATTATACACTATGTTTTATAGATAGGTTCCTAGGAGCCCTGATAGTGTTCTACACTATGTTTTATAGATAGGTTCCTAGGAGCTCTGACAGTGTTCTACACTATGTTTTATAGATAGGTTCCTAGGAGTCCTGACAGTGTTATACACTATGTTTTATAGATAGGTTCCTAGGAACCCTGACAGTGTTCTACACTATGTTTTATAGATAGGTTCCTAGGAGCCCTGACAGTGTTATACACTATGTTTTATAGATAGGTTCCTAGGAACCCTGACAGTGTTCTACACTATGTTTTATAGATAGGTTCCTAGGAGCCCTGACAGTGTTCTACACTATGTTTTATAGATAGGTTCCTAGGAGTCCTGAGAGTGTTCTATACTATGTTTTATAGATAGTTTCCTATGAGCCCTGACAGTGTTCTACACTATGTTTTATAGGTAGGTTCCTAGGAGCCCTGACAGTGTTCTACACTATGTTTTATAGATAAGTTCCTAGGAGCCCTGACAGTGTTATACACTATGTTTTATAGATAGGAACCTAGGAGCCTTGAAAGTGTTCTACACTATGTTTTATAGATAGATTCCTAGGATCCCTAACAGTGTTCTACACTATGTTTTATAGATAGTTTCCTATGAGCCCTGACAGTGTTCTACACTATGTTTTATAGATAGGTTCCTAGGAGCCCTGATAGTGTTCTACACTATGTTTTATAGATAGGTTCCTAGGAGCTCTGACAGTGTTCTACACTATGTTTTATAGATAGGTTCCTAGGAGCCCTGACAGTGTTATACACTATGTTTTATAGATAGGTTCCTAGGAGCCCTGACAGTATCCTACACTATGTTTTATAGATAGGTTCCTAGGAGTCCTGACAGTGTTCTACACTATGTTTTATAGATAGGTTCTTAGGAGCTCTGACAGTATTCTACACTATGTTTTATAGATAGGTTCCTAGGAGCCCTGACAGTGTTATACACTATGTTTTATAGATAGGTTCCTAGGAGCCCTGACAGTATTCTACACTATGTTTTATAGATAGGTTCCTAGGAGTCCGGACAGTGTTCTACACTATGTTTTATAGATAGGTTCCTAGGAGCTCTGACAGTGTTCTACACTATGTTTTATAGATAGGTTCCTAGGAACCCTGACAGTGTTCTACACTATGTTTTATAGATAGGTTCCTAGGAGCCCTGACAGTGTTCTACACTATGTTTTATAGATAGGTTCCTAGGAGTCCTGAGAGTGTTCTATACTATGTTTTATAGATAATTTCCTATGAGCCCTGACAGTGTTCTACACTATGTTTTATAGGTAGGTTCCTAGGAGCCCTGACAGTGTTCTACACTATGTTTTATAGATAGGTTCCTAGGAGTCCTGAGAGTGATCTATACTATGTTTTATAGATAGTTTCCTATGAGCCCTGACAGTGTTCTACACTATGTTTTATAGGTAGGTTCCTAGGAGCCCTGACAGTGTTCTACACTATGTTTTATAGATAAGTTCCTAGGAGCCCTGACAGTGTTCTACACTACGTTTTATAGATAGGTTCCTAGGAGCCCTGACAGTATTATCCACTATGTTTTATAGATAGGATCCTAGGAGCCTTGAAAGTGTTCTACACTATGTTTTATAGATAGATTCCTAGGATCCCTAACAGTGTTCTACACTATGTTTTATAGATAGTTTCCTATGAGCCCTGACAGTGTTCTACACTATGTTTTATAGATAGGTTCCTAGGAGCCCTGACAGTATTATACACTATGTTTTATAGATAGGTTCCTAGGAGCCCTGACAGTGTTCTACACTACGTTTTATAGATAGGTTCCTAGGAGCCCTGACAGTATTATACACTACGTTTTATAGATAGGATCCTAGGAGCCTTGAAAGTGTTCTACACTATGTTTTATAGATAGTTTCCTATGAGCCCTGACAGTGTTCTACACTATGTTTTATAGATAGTTTCCTATGAGCCCTGACAGTGTTCTACACTATGTTTTATAGATAAGTTCCTAGGAGCCCTGACAGTATTATACACTATGTTTTATAGATAGTTTCCTATGAGCCCTGACAGTGTTCTACACTATGTTTTATAGATAGGTTCCTAGGAGCCCTGACAGTATTATACACTATGTTTTATAGATAGGTTCCTAGGAGCCCTGACAGTATTATACACTATGTTTTATAGATAGGTTCCTAGAAGTCCTGACAGTGTTCTACACTATGTTTTATAGATAGGTTCCTAGGAGCCCTGACAGTATTATACACTATGTTTTATAGATAGGTTCCTAGGAGCCCTGATAGTGTCCTACACTATGTTTTATAGATAGATTCCTAGGATCCCTAACAGTGTTCTACACTATGTTTTATAGATAGTTTCCTACGAGCCCTGACAGTGTTCTACACTATGTTTTATAGATAGGTTCCTAGGAGCCCTGACAGTATTATACACTATGTTTTATAGATAGGTTCCTAGGAGCCCTGATAGTGTTCTACACTATGTTTTATAGATAGGTTCCTAGGAGCTCTGACAGTGTTCTACACTATGTTTTATAGATAGGTTCCTAGGAGCCCTGACAGTGTTATACACTATGTTTTATAGATAGGTTCCTAGGAACCCTGACAGTGTTCTACACTATGTTTTATAGATAGGTTCCTAGGAGCCCTGACAGTGTTCTACACTATGTTTTATAGATAGGTTCCTAGGAGTCCTGAGAGTGTTCTATACTATGTTTTATAGATAGTTTCCTATGAGCCCTGACAGTGTTCTACACTATGTTTTATAGGTAGGTTCCTAGGAGCCCTGACAGTGTTCTACACTATGTTTTATAGATAAGTTCCTAGGAGCCCTGACAGTGTTATACACTATGTTTTATAGATAGGATCCTAGGAGCCTTGAAAGTGTTCTACACTATGTTTTATAGATAGATTCCTAGGATCCCTAACAGTGTTCTACACTATGTTTTATAGATAGTTTCCTATGAGCCCTGACAGTGTTCTACACTATGTTTTATAGATAGGTTCCTAGGAGCCCTGATAGTGTTCTACACTATGTTTTATAGATAGGTTCCTAGGAGCTCTGACAGTGTTCTACACTATGTTTTATAGATAGGTTCCTAGGAGCCCTGACAGTGTTATACACTATGTTTTATAGATAGGTTCCTAGGAGCCCTGACAGTATCCTACACTATGTTTTATAGATAGGTTCCTAGGAGTCCTGACAGTGTTCTACACTATGTTTTATAGATAGGTTCCTAGGAGCTCTGACAGTATTCTACACTATGTTTTATAGATAGGTTCCTAGGAGCCCTGACAGTGTTATACACTATGTTTTATAGATAGGTTCCTAGGAGTCCTGACAGTGTTATACACTATGTTTTATAGATAGGTTCCTAGGAGCCCTGACAGTGTTCTACACTATGTTTTATAGATAAATTCCTAGGAGCCCTGACACTGTTCTACACTATGTTTTATAGATAGGTTCCTAGGAGCCCTGACAGTGTTCTACACTATGTTTTATAGATAGGTTCCAAGGAGCCCTGACAGTGTTCTACACTATGTTTTATAGATAGATTCCTAGGAGCCCTGACAGTGTTCTACACTATGTTTTATAGATAGGTTCCTAGGAGCCCTGACAGTGTTCTACACTATGTTTTATAGATAGGTTCCAAGGAACCCTGACAGTGTTCTATACTATGTTTTATAGATAGGTTCCTAGGAGCCCTGACAGTATTATACACTATGTTTTATAGATAGTTTCCTATGAGCCCTGACAGTGTTCTACACTATGTTTTATAGATAGGTTCCTAGGAGCCCTGACAGTATTATACACTATGTTTTATAGATAGGTTCCAAGGAGCCCTGACAGTGTTCTACACTACGTTTTATAGATAGGTTCCTGGGAGTCCTGACAGTATTATACACTATGTTTTATAGATAGGATCCTAGGAGCCTTGAAAGTGTTCTACACTATGTTTTATAGATAGATTCCTAGGATCCCTGACAGTGTTCTACACTATGTTTTATAGATAGTTTCCTATGAGCCCTGACAGTGTTCTACACTATGTTTTATAGATAAGTTCCTAGGAGCCCTGACAGTATTATACACTATGTTTTATAGATAGTTTCCTATGAGCCCTGACAGTGTTCTACACTATGTTTTATAGATAGGTTCCTAGGAGCCCTGACAGTATTATACACTATGTTTTATAGATAGGTTCCTAGGAGCCCTGACAGTATTATACACTATGTTTTATAGATAGGTTCCTAGAAGTCCTGACAGTGTTCTACACTATGTTTTATAGATAGGTTCCTAGGAGCCCTGACAGTATTATACACTATGTTTTATAGATAGGTTCCTAGGAGCCCTGATAGTGTCCTACACTATGTTTTATAGATAGATTCCTAGGATCCCTAACAGTGTTCTACACTATGTTTTATAGATAGTTTCCTACGAGCCCTGACAGTGTTCTACACTATGTTTTATAGATAGGTTCCTAGGAGCCCTGACAGTATTATACACTATGTTTTATAGATAGGTTCCTAGGAGCCCTGATAGTGTTCTACACTATGTTTTATAGATAGGTTCCTAGGAGCTCTGACAGTGTTCTACACTATGTTTTATAGATAGGTTCCTAGGAGTCCTGACAGTGTTATACACTATGTTTTATAGATAGGTTCCTAGGAACCCTGACAGTGTTCTACACTATGTTTTATAGATAGGTTCCTAGGAGCCCTGACAGTGTTATACACTATGTTTTATAGATAGGTTCCTAGGAACCCTGACAGTGTTCTACACTATGTTTTATAGATAGGTTCCTAGGAGCCCTGACAGTGTTCTACACTATGTTTTATAGATAGGTTCCTAGGAGTCCTGAGAGTGTTCTATACTATGTTTTATAGATAGTTTCCTATGAGCCCTGACAGTGTTCTACACTATGTTTTATAGGTAGGTTCCTAGGAGCCCTGACAGTGTTCTACACTATGTTTTATAGATAAGTTCCTAGGAGCCCTGACAGTGTTATACACTATGTTTTATAGATAGGAACCTAGGAGCCTTGAAAGTGTTCTACACTATGTTTTATAGATAGATTCCTAGGATCCCTAACAGTGTTCTACACTATGTTTTATAGATAGTTTCCTATGAGCCCTGACAGTGTTCTA
This sequence comes from Leptodactylus fuscus, assembly GCF_031893055.1. NCBI lineage: Eukaryota > Metazoa > Chordata > Amphibia > Anura > Leptodactylidae > Leptodactylus > Leptodactylus fuscus. The sequence continues at coordinate 256,433,206 of NC_134266.1, read as the reverse complement.
CACTATGTTTTATAGATAGGTTCCTAGGAGCCCTGATAGTGTTCTACACTATGTTTTATAGATAGGTTCCTAGGAGCTCTGACAGTGTTCTACACTATGTTTTATAGATAGGTTCCTAGGAGCCCTGACAGTGTTATACACTATGTTTTATAGATAGGTTCCTAGGAGCCCTGACAGTATCCTACACTATGTTTTATAGATAGGTTCCTAGGAGTCCTGACAGTGTTCTACACTATGTTTTATAGATAGGTTCTTAGGAGCTCTGACAGTATTCTACACTATGTTTTATAGATAGGTTCCTAGGAGCCCTGACAGTGTTATACACTATGTTTTATAGATAGGTTCCTAGGAGCCCTGACAGTATTCTACACTATGTTTTATAGATAGGTTCCTAGGAGTCCGGACAGTGTTCTACACTATGTTTTATAGATAGGTTCCTAGGAGCTCTGACAGTGTTCTACACTATGTTTTATAGATAGGTTCCTAGGAACCCTGACAGTGTTCTACACTATGTTTTATAGATAGGTTCCTAGGAGCCCTGACAGTGTTCTACACTATGTTTTATAGATAGGTTCCTAGGAGTCCTGAGAGTGTTCTATACTATGTTTTATAGATAATTTCCTATGAGCCCTGACAGTGTTCTACACTATGTTTTATAGGTAGGTTCCTAGGAGCCCTGACAGTGTTCTACACTATGTTTTATAGATAGGTTCCTAGGAGTCCTGAGAGTGATCTATACTATGTTTTATAGATAGTTTCCTATGAGCCCTGACAGTGTTCTACACTATGTTTTATAGGTAGGTTCCTAGGAGCCCTGACAGTGTTCTACACTATGTTTTATAGATAAGTTCCTAGGAGCCCTGACAGTGTTCTACACTACGTTTTATAGATAGGTTCCTAGGAGCCCTGACAGTATTATCCACTATGTTTTATAGATAGGATCCTAGGAGCCTTGAAAGTGTTCTACACTATGTTTTATAGATAGATTCCTAGGATCCCTAACAGTGTTCTACACTATGTTTTATAGATAGTTTCCTATGAGCCCTGACAGTGTTCTACACTATGTTTTATAGATAGGTTCCTAGGAGCCCTGACAGTATTATACACTATGTTTTATAGATAGGTTCCTAGGAGCCCTGACAGTGTTCTACACTACGTTTTATAGATAGGTTCCTAGGAGCCCTGACAGTATTATACACTACGTTTTATAGATAGGATCCTAGGAGCCTTGAAAGTGTTCTACACTATGTTTTATAGATAGTTTCCTATGAGCCCTGACAGTGTTCTACACTATGTTTTATAGATAGTTTCCTATGAGCCCTGACAGTGTTCTACACTATGTTTTATAGATAAGTTCCTAGGAGCCCTGACAGTATTATACACTATGTTTTATAGATAGTTTCCTATGAGCCCTGACAGTGTTCTACACTATGTTTTATAGATAGGTTCCTAGGAGCCCTGACAGTATTATACACTATGTTTTATAGATAGGTTCCTAGGAGCCCTGACAGTATTATACACTATGTTTTATAGATAGGTTCCTAGAAGTCCTGACAGTGTTCTACACTATGTTTTATAGATAGGTTCCTAGGAGCCCTGACAGTATTATACACTATGTTTTATAGATAGGTTCCTAGGAGCCCTGATAGTGTCCTACACTATGTTTTATAGATAGATTCCTAGGATCCCTAACAGTGTTCTACACTATGTTTTATAGATAGTTTCCTACGAGCCCTGACAGTGTTCTACACTATGTTTTATAGATAGGTTCCTAGGAGCCCTGACAGTATTATACACTATGTTTTATAGATAGGTTCCTAGGAGCCCTGATAGTGTTCTACACTATGTTTTATAGATAGGTTCCTAGGAGCTCTGACAGTGTTCTACACTATGTTTTATAGATAGGTTCCTAGGAGCCCTGACAGTGTTATACACTATGTTTTATAGATAGGTTCCTAGGAACCCTGACAGTGTTCTACACTATGTTTTATAGATAGGTTCCTAGGAGCCCTGACAGTGTTCTACACTATGTTTTATAGATAGGTTCCTAGGAGTCCTGAGAGTGTTCTATACTATGTTTTATAGATAGTTTCCTATGAGCCCTGACAGTGTTCTACACTATGTTTTATAGGTAGGTTCCTAGGAGCCCTGACAGTGTTCTACACTATGTTTTATAGATAAGTTCCTAGGAGCCCTGACAGTGTTATACACTATGTTTTATAGATAGGATCCTAGGAGCCTTGAAAGTGTTCTACACTATGTTTTATAGATAGATTCCTAGGATCCCTAACAGTGTTCTACACTATGTTTTATAGATAGTTTCCTATGAGCCCTGACAGTGTTCTACACTATGTTTTATAGATAGGTTCCTAGGAGCCCTGATAGTGTTCTACACTATGTTTTATAGATAGGTTCCTAGGAGCTCTGACAGTGTTCTACACTATGTTTTATAGATAGGTTCCTAGGAGCCCTGACAGTGTTATACACTATGTTTTATAGATAGGTTCCTAGGAGCCCTGACAGTATCCTACACTATGTTTTATAGATAGGTTCCTAGGAGTCCTGACAGTGTTCTACACTATGTTTTATAGATAGGTTCCTAGGAGCTCTGACAGTATTCTACACTATGTTTTATAGATAGGTTCCTAGGAGCCCTGACAGTGTTATACACTATGTTTTATAGATAGGTTCCTAGGAGTCCTGACAGTGTTATACACTATGTTTTATAGATAGGTTCCTAGGAGCCCTGACAGTGTTCTACACTATGTTTTATAGATAAATTCCTAGGAGCCCTGACACTGTTCTACACTATGTTTTATAGATAGGTTCCTAGGAGCCCTGACAGTGTTCTACACTATGTTTTATAGATAGGTTCCAAGGAGCCCTGACAGTGTTCTACACTATGTTTTATAGATAGATTCCTAGGAGCCCTGACAGTGTTCTACACTATGTTTTATAGATAGGTTCCTAGGAGCCCTGACAGTGTTCTACACTATGTTTTATAGATAGGTTCCAAGGAACCCTGACAGTGTTCTACACTATGTTTTATAGATAGGTTCCTTAGGAGCCCTGACAGTGTTCTATACTATGTTTTATAGATAGGTTCCTAGGAGCCCTGACAGTATTATACACTATGTTTTATAGATAGTTTCCTATGAGCCCTGACAGTGTTCTACACTATGTTTTATAGATAGGTTCCTAGGAGCCCTGACAGTATTATACACTATGTTTTATAGATAGGTTCCAAGGAGCCCTGACAGTGTTCTACACTACGTTTTATAGATAGGTTCCTGGGAGTCCTGACAGTATTATACACTATGTTTTATAGATAGGATCCTAGGAGCCTTGAAAGTGTTCTACACTATGTTTTATAGATAGATTCCTAGGATCCCTGACAGTGTTCTACACTATGTTTTATAGATAGTTTCCTATGAGCCCTGACAGTGTTCTACACTATGTTTTATAGATAAGTTCCTAGGAGCCCTGACAGTATTATACACTATGTTTTATAGATAGTTTCCTATGAGCCCTGACAGTGTTCTACACTATGTTTTATAGATAGGTTCCTAGGAGCCCTGACAGTATTATACACTATGTTTTATAGATAGGTTCCTAGGAGCCCTGACAGTATTATACACTATGTTTTATAGATAGGTTCCTAGAAGTCCTGACAGTGTTCTACACTATGTTTTATAGATAGGTTCCTAGGAGCCCTGACAGTATTATACACTATGTTTTATAGATAGGTTCCTAGGAGCCCTGATAGTGTCCTACACTATGTTTTATAGATAGATTCCTAGGATCCCTAACAGTGTTCTACACTATGTTTTATAGATAGTTTCCTACGAGCCCTGACAGTGTTCTACACTATGTTTTATAGATAGGTTCCTAGGAGCCCTGACAGTATTATACACTATGTTTTATAGATAGGTTCCTAGGAGCCCTGATAGTGTTCTACACTATGTTTTATAGATAGGTTCCTAGGAGCTCTGACAGTGTTCTACACTATGTTTTATAGATAGGTTCCTAGGAGTCCTGACAGTGTTATACACTATGTTTTATAGATAGGTTCCTAGGAACCCTGACAGTGTTCTACACTATGTTTTATAGATAGGTTCCTAGGAGCCCTGACAGTGTTATACACTATGTTTTATAGATAGGTTCCTAGGAACCCTGACAGTGTTCTACACTATGTTTTATAGATAGGTTCCTAGGAGCCCTGACAGTGTTCTACACTATGTTTTATAGATAGGTTCCTAGGAGTCCTGAGAGTGTTCTATACTATGTTTTATAGATAGTTTCCTATGAGCCCTGACAGTGTTCTACACTGTGTTTTATAGGTAGGTTCCTAGGAGCCCTGACAGTGTTCTACACTATGTTTTATAGATAAGTTCCTAGGAGCCCTGACAGTGTTATACACTATGTTTTATAGATAGGATCCTAGGAGCCTTGAAAGTGTTCTACACTATGTTTTATAGATAGATTCCTAGGATCCCTAACAGTGTTCTACACTATGTTTTATAGATAGTTTCCTATGAGCCCTGACAGTGTTCTACACTATGTTTTATAGATAGGTTCCTAGGAGCCCTGATAGTGTTCTACACTATGTTTTATAGATAGGTTCCTAGGAGCTCTGACAGTGTTCTACACTATGTTTTATAGATAGGTTCCTAGGAGCCCTGACAGTGTTATACACTATGTTTTATAGATAGGTTCCTAGGAGCCCTGACAGTATCCTACACTATGTTTTATAGATAGGTTCCTAGGAGTCCTGACAGTGTTCTACACTATGTTTTATAGATAGGTTCCTAGGAGCTCTGACAGTATTCTACACTATGTTTTATAGATAGGTTCCTAGGAGCCCTGACAGTGTTATACACTATGTTTTATAGATTGGTTCCTAGGAGCCCTGACAGTATTCTACACTATGTTTTATAGATAGGTTCCTAGGAGTCCGGACAGTGTTCTACACTATGTTTTATAGATAGGTTCCTAGGAGCTCTGACAGTGTTCTACACTATGTTTTATAGATAGGTTCCTAGGAACCCTGACAGTGTTCTACACTATGTTTTATAGATAGGTTCCTAGGAGCCCTGACAGTGTTCTACACTATGTTTTATAGATAGGTTCCTAGGAGTCCTGAGAGTGTTCTATACTATGTTTTATAGATAATTTCCTATGAGCCCTGACAGTGTTCTACACTATGTTTTATAGGTAGGTTCCTAGGAGCCCTGACAGTGTTCTACACTATGTTTTATAGATAGGTTCCTAGGAGTCCTGAGAGTGATCTATACTATGTTTTATAGATAGTTTCCTATGAGCCCTGACAGTGTTCTACACTATGTTTTATAGGTAGGTTCCTAGGAGCCCTGACAGTGTTCTACACTATGTTTTATAGATAAGTTCCTAGGAGCCCTGACAGTGTTCTACACTACGTTTTATAGATAGGTTCCTAGGAGCCCTGACAGTATTATCCACTATGTTTTATAGATAGGATCCTAGGAGCCTTGAAAGTGTTCTACACTATGTTTTATAGATAGATTCCTAGGATCCCTAACAGTGTTCTACACTATGTTTTATAGATAGTTTCCTATGAGCCCTGACAGTGTTCTACACTATGTTTTATAGATAGGTTCCTAGGAGCCCTGACAGTGTTCTACACTACGTTTTATAGATAGGTTCCTAGGAGCCCTGACAGTATTATACACTACGTTTTATAGATAGGATCCTAGGAGCCTTGAAAGTGTTCTACACTATGTTTTATAGATAGTTTCCTATGAGCCCTGACAGTGTTCTACACTATGTTTTATAGATAAGTTCCTAGGAGCCCTGACAGTATTATACACTATGTTTTATAGATAGTTTCCTATGAGCCCTGACAGTGTTCTACACTATGTTTTATAGATAGGTTCCTAGGAGCCCTGACAGTATTATACACTATGTTTTATAGATAGGTTCCTAGGAGCCCTGACAGTATTATACACTATGTTTTATAGATAGGTTCCTAGAAGTCCTGACAGTGTTCTACACTATGTTTTATAGATAGGTTCCTAGGAGCCCTGACAGTATTATACACTATGTTTTATAGATAGGTTCCTAGGAGCCCTGATAGTGTCCTACACTATGTTTTATAGATAGATTCCTAGGATCCCTAACAGTGTTCTACACTATGTTTTATAGATAGTTTCCTACGAGCCCTGACAGTGTTCTACACTATGTTTTATAGATAGGTTCCTAGGAGCCCTGACAGTATTATACACTATGTTTTATAGATAGGTTCCTAGGAGCCCTGATAGTGTTCTACACTATGTTTTATAGATAGGTTCCTAGGAGCTCTGACAGTGTTCTACACTATGTTTTATAGATAGGTTCCTAGGAGCCCTGACAGTGTTATACACTATGTTTTATAGATAGGTTCCTAGGAACCCTGACAGTGTTCTACACTATGTTTTATAGATAGGTTCCTAGGAGCCCTGACAGTGTTCTACACTATGTTTTATAGATAGGTTCCTAGGAGTCCTGAGAGTGTTCTATACTATGTTTTATAGATAGTTTCCTATGAGCCCTGACAGTGTTCTACACTATGTTTTATAGGTAGGTTCCTAGGAGCCCTGACAGTGTTCTACACTATGTTTTATAGATAAGTTCCTAGGAGCCCTGACAGTGTTATACACTATGTTTTATAGATAGGATCCTAGGAGCCTTGAAAGTGTTCTACACTATGTTTTATAGATAGATTCCTAGGATCCCTAACAGTGTTCTACACTATGTTTTATAGATAGTTTCCTATGAGCCCTGACAGTGTTCTACACTATGTTTTATAGATAGGTTCCTAGGAGCCCTGATAGTGTTCTACACTATGTTTTATAGATAGGTTCCTAGGAGCTCTGACAGTGTTCTACACTATGTTTTATAGATAGGTTCCTAGGAGCCCTGACAGTGTTATACACTATGTTTTATAGATAGGTTCCTAGGAGCCCTGACAGTATCCTACACTATGTTTTATAGATAGGTTCCTAGGAGTCCTGACAGTGTTCTACACTATGTTTTATAGATAGGTTCCTAGGAGCTCTGACAGTATTCTACACTATGTTTTATAGATAGGTTCCTAGGAGCCCTGACAGTGTTATACACTATGTTTTATAGATAGGTTCCTAGGAGTCCTGACAGTGTTATACACTATGTTTTATAGATAGGTTCCTAGGAGCCCTGACAGTGTTCTACACTATGTTTTATAGATAAATTCCTAGGAGCCCTGACACTGTTCTACACTATGTTTTATAGATAGGTTCCTAGGAGCCCTGACAGTGTTCTACACTATGTTTTATAGATAGGTTCCTAGGAGCCCTGACAGTGTTCTACACTATGTTTTATAGATAGATTCCTAGGAGCCCTGACAGTGTTCTACACTATGTTTTATAGATAGGTTCCTAGGAGCCCTGACAGTGTTCTACACTATGTTTTATAGATAGGTTCCAAGGAACCCTGACAGTGTTCTACACTATGTTTTATAGATAGGTTCCTTAGGAGCCCTGACAGTGTTCTATACTATGTTTTATAGATACGTTCCTAGGAGCCCTGACAGTATTATACACTATGTTTTATAGATAGTTTCCTATGAGCCCTGACAGTGTTCTACACTATGTTTTATAGATAGGTTCCTAGGAGCCCTGACAGTATTATACACTATGTTTTATAGATAGGTTCCAAGGAGCCCTGACAGTGTTCTACACTACGTTTTATAGATAGGTTCCTGGGAGTCCTGACAGTATTATACACTATGTTTTATAGATAGGATCCTAGGAGCCTTGAAAGTGTTCTACACTATGTTTTATAGATAGATTCCTAGGATCCCTGACAGTGTTCTACACTATGTTTTATAGATAGTTTCCTATGAGCCCTGACAGTGTTCTACACTATGTTTTATAGATAAGTTCCTAGGAGCCCTGACAGTATTATACACTATGTTTTATAGATAGTTTCCTATGAGCCCTGACAGTGTTCTACACTATGTTTTATAGATAGGTTCCTAGGAGCCCTGACAGTATTATACACTATGTTTTATAGATAGGTTCCTAGGAGCCCTGACAGTATTATACACTATGTATTATAGATAGGTTCCTAGAAGTCCTGACAGTGTTCTACACTATGTTTTATAGATAGGTTCCTAGGAGCCCTGACAGTATTATACACTATGTTTTATAGATAGGTTCCTAGGAGCCCTGATAGTGTCCTACACTATGTTTTATAGATAGATTCCTAGGATCCCTAACAGTGTTCTACACTATGTTTTATAGATAGTTTCCTATGAGCCCTGACAGTGTTCTACACTATGTTTTATAGATAGGTTCCTAGGAGCCCTGACAGTATTATACACTATGTTTTATAGATAGGTTCCTAGGAGCCCTGATAGTGTTCTACACTATGTTTTATAGATAGGTTCCTAGGAGCTCTGACAGTGTTCTACACTATGTTTTATAGATAGGTTCCTAGGAGCCCTGACAGTGTTATACACTATGTTTTATAGATAGGTTCCCAGGAACCCTGACAGTGTTCTACACTATGTTTTATAGATAGGTTCCTAGGAGCCCTGACAGTGTTCTACACTATGATTTATGGATAGGTTCCTAGGAGTCCTGAGAGTGTTCTACACTATGTTTTATAGATAGGTTCCTATGAGCCCTGACAGTGTTCTACACTATGTTTTATAGGTAAGTTCCTAGGAGCCCTGACAGTGTTCTACACTATGTTTTATAGATAAGTTCCTAGGAGCCCTGACAGTGTTCTACACTACGTTTTATAGATAGGTTCCTAGGAGCCCTGACAGTATTATACACTATGTTTTATAGATAGGATCCTAGGAGCCTTGAAAGTGTTCTACACTATGTTTTATAGATAGATTCCTAGGATCCCTAACAGTGTTCTACACTATGTTTTATAGATAGGTTCCTATGAGCCCTGACAGTGTTCTACACTATGTTTTATAGGTAAGTTCCTAGGAGCCCTGACAGTGTTCTACACTATGTTTTATAGATAGGTTCCTAGGAGCCCTGATAGTGTTCTACACTATGTTTTATAGATAGGTTCCTAGGAGCTCTGACAGTGTTCTACACTATGTTTTAAAGATAGGTTCCTAGGAGCCCTGACAGTATTATACACTATGTTTTATAGATAGGTTCCTAGGAGCCCTGATAGTGTCCTACACTATGTTTTATAGATAGATTCCTAGGATCCCTAACAGTGTTCTACACTATGTTTTATAGATAGTTTCCTATGAGCCCTGACAGTGTTCTACACTATGTTTTATAGATAGGTTCCTAGGAGCCCTGACAGTATTATACACTATGTTTTATAGATAGGTTCCTAGGAGCCCTGATAGTGTCCTACACTATGTTTTATAGATAGATTCCTAGGATCCCTAACAGTGTTCTACACTATGTTTTATAGATAGTTTCCTACGAGCCCTGACAGTGTTCTACACTATGTTTTATAGATAGGTTCCTAGGAGCCCTGACAGTATTATACACTATGTTTTATAGATAGGTTCCTAGGAGCCCTGATAGTGTTCTACACTATGTTTTATAGATAGGTTCCTAGGAGCTCTGACAGTGTTCTACACTATGTTTTATAGATAGGTTCCTAGGAGTCCTGACAGTGTTATACACTATGTTTTATAGATAGGTTCCTAGGAACCCTGACAGTGTTCTACACTATGTTTTATAGATAGGTTCCTAGGAGCCCTGACAGTGTTATACACTATGTTTTATAGATAGGTTCCTAGGAACCCTGACAGTGTTCTACACTATGTTTTATAGATAGGTTCCTAGGAGCCCTGACAGTGTTCTACACTATGTTTTATAGATAGGTTCCTAGGAGTCCTGAGAGTGTTCTATACTATGTTTTATAGATAGTTTCCTATGAGCCCTGACAGTGTTCTACACTATGTTTTATAGGTAGGTTCCTAGGAGCCCTGACAGTGTTCTACACTATGTTTTATAGATAAGTTCCTAGGAGCCCTGACAGTGTTATACACTATGTTTTATAGATAGGATCCTAGGAGCCTTGAAAGTGTTCTACACTATGTTTTATAGATAGATTCCTAGGATCCCTAACAGTGTTCTACACTATGTTTTATAGATAGTTTCCTATGAGCCCTGACAGTGTTCTACACTATGTTTTATAGATAGGTTCCTAGGAGCCCTGATAGTGTTCTACACTATGTTTTATAGATAGGTTCCTAGGAGCTCTGACAGTGTTCTACACTATGTTTTATAGATAGGTTCCTAGGAGCCCTGACAGTGTTATACACTATGTTTTATAGATAGGTTCCTAGGAGCCCTGACAGTATCCTACACTATGTTTTATAGATAGGTTCCTAGGAGTCCTGACAGTGTTCTACACTATGTTTTATAGATAGGTTCCTAGGAGCTCTGACAGTATTCTACACTATGTTTTATAGATAGGTTCCTAGGAGCCCTGACAGTGTTATACACTATGTTTTATAGATAGGTTCCTAGGAGCCCTGACAGTATTCTACACTATGTTTTATAGATAGGTTCCTAGGAGTCCGGACAGTGTTCTACACTATGTTTTATAGATAGGTTCCTAGGAGCTCTGACAGTGTTCTACACTATGTTTTATAGATAGGTTCCTAGGAACCCTGACAGTGTTCTACACTATGTTTTATAGATAGGTTCCTAGGAGCCCTGACAGTGTTCTACACTATGTTTTATAGATAGGTTCCTAGGAGTCCTGAGAGTGTTCTATACTATGTTTTATAGATAATTTCCTATGAGCCCTGACAGTGTTCTACACTATGTTTTATAGGTAGGTTCCTAGGAGCCCTGACAGTGTTCTACACTATGTTTTATAGATAGGTTCCTAGGAGTCCTGAGAGTGATCTATACTATGTTTTATAGATAGTTTCCTATGAGCCCTGACAGTGTTCTACACTATGTTTTATAGGTAGGTTCCTAGGAGCCCTGACAGTGTTCTACACTATGTTTTATAGATAAGTTCCTAGGAGCCCTGACAGTGTTCTACACTACGTTTTATAGATAGGTTCCTAGGAGCCCTGACAGTATTATCCACTATGTTTTATAGATAGGATCCTAGGAGCCTTGAAAGTGTTCTACACTATGTTTTATAGATAGATTCCTAGGATCCCTAACAGTGTTCTACACTATGTTTTATAGATAGTTTCCTATGAGCCCTGACAGTGTTCTACACTATGTTTTATAGATAGGTTCCTAGGAGCCCTGACAGTGTTCTACACTACGTTTTATAGATAGGTTCCTAGGAGCCCTGACAGTATTATACACTACGTTTTATAGATAGGATCCTAGGAGCCTTGAAAGTGTTCTACACTATGTTTTATAGATAGTTTCCTATGAGCCCTGACAGTGTTCTACACTATGTTTTATAGATAAGTTCCTAGGAGCCCTGACAGTATTATACACTATGTTTTATAGATAGTTTCCTATGAGCCCTGACAGTGTTCTACACTATGTTTTATAGATAGGTTCCTAGGAGCCCTGACAGTATTATACACTATGTTTTATAGATAGGTTCCTAGGAGCCCTGACAGTATTATACACTATGTTTTATAGATAGGTTCCTAGAAGTCCTGACAGTGTTCTACACTATGTTTTATAGATAGGTTCCTAGGAGCCCTGACAGTATTATACACTATGTTTTATAGATAGGTTCCTAGGAGCCCTGATAGTGTCCTACACTATGTTTTATAGATAGATTCCTAGGATCCCTAACAGTGTTCTACACTATGTTTTATAGATAGTTTCCTACGAGCCCTGACAGTGTTCTACACTATGTTTTATAGATAGGTTCCTAGGAGCCCTGACAGTATTATACACTATGTTTTATAGATAGGTTCCTAGGAGCCCTGATAGTGTTCTACACTATGTTTTATAGATAGGTTCCTAGGAGCCCTGACAGTGTTATACACTATGTTTTATAGATAGGTTCCTAGGAACCCTGACAGTGTTCTACACTATGTTTTATAGATAGGTTCCTAGGAGCCCTGACAGTGTTCTACACTATGTTTTATAGATAGGTTCCTAGGAGTCCTGAGAGTGTTCTATACTATGTTTTATAGATAGTTTCCTATGAGCCCTGACAGTGTTCTACACTATGTTTTATAGGTAGGTTCCTAGGAGCCCTGACAGTGTTCTACACTATGTTTTATAGATAAGTTCCTAGGAGCCCTGACAGTGTTATACACTATGTTTTATAGATAGGATCCTAGGAGCCTTGAAAGTGTTCTACACTATGTTTTATAGATAGATTCCTAGGATCCCTAACAGTGTTCTACACTATGTTTTATAGATAGTTTCCTATGAGCCCTGACAGTGTTCTACACTATGTTTTATAGATAGGTTCCTAGGAGCCCTGATAGTGTTCTACACTATGTTTTATAGATAGGTTCCTAGGAGCTCTGACAGTGTTCTACACTATGTTTTATAGATAGGTTCCTAGGAGCCCTGACAGTGTTATACACTATGTTTTATAGATAGGTTCCTAGGAGCCCTGACAGTATCCTACACTATGTTTTATAGATAGGTTCCTAGGAGTCCTGACAGTGTTCTACACTATGTTTTATAGATAGGTTCCTAGGAGCTCTGACAGTATTCTACACTATGTTTTATAGATAGGTTCCTAGGAGCCCTGACAGTGTTATACACTATGTTTTATAGATAGGTTCCTAGGAGTCCTGACAGTGTTATACACTATGTTTTATAGATAGGTTTCTAGGAGCCCTGACACTGTTCTACACTATGTTTTATAGATAAATTCCTAGGAGCCCTGACACTGTTCTACACTATGTTTTATAGATAGGTTCCTAGGAGCCCTGACAGTGTTCTACACTATGTTTTATAGATAGGTTCCTAGGAGCCCTGACAGTGTTCTACACTATGTTTTATAGATAGATTCCTAGGAGCCCTGACAGTGTTCTACACTATGTTTTATAGATAGGTTCCTAGGAGCCCTGACAGTGTTCTACACTATGTTTTATAGATAGGTTCCTTAGGAGCCCTGACAGTGTTCTATACTATGTTTTATAGATACGTTCCTAGGAGCCCTGACAGTATTATACACTATGTTTTATAGATAGTTTCCTATGAGCCCTGACAGTGTTCTACACTATGTTTTATAGATAGGTTCCTAGGAGCCCTGACAGTATTATACACTATGTTTTATAGATAGGTTCCAAGGAGCCCTGACAGTGTTCTACACTACGTTTTATAGATAGGTTCCTGGGAGTCCTGACAGTATTATACACTATGTTTTATAGATAGGATCCTAGGAGCCTTGAAAGTGTTCTACACTATGTTTTATAGATAGATTCCTAGGATCCCTGACAGTGTTCTACACTATGTTTTATAGATAGTTTCCTATGAGCCCTGACAGTGTTCTACACTATGTTTTATAGATAAGTTCCTAGGAGCCCTGACAGTATTATACACTATGTTTTATAGATAGTTTCCTATGAGCCCTGACAGTGTTCTACACTATGTTTTATAGATAGGTTCCTAGGAGCCCTGACAGTATTATACACTATGTTTTATAGATAGGTTCCTAGGAGCCCTGACAGTATTATACACTATGTATTATAGATAGGTTCCTAGAAGTCCTGACAGTGTTCTACACTATGTTTTATAGATAGGTTCCTAGGAGCCCTAACAGTATTATACACTATGTTTTATAGATAGGTTCCTAGGAGCCCTGATAGTGTCCTACACTATGTTTTATAGATAGATTCCTAGGATCCCTAACAGTGTTCTACACTATGTTTTATAGATAGTTTCCTATGAGCCCTGACAGTGTTCTACACTATGTTTTATAGATAGGTTCCTAGGAGCCCTGACAGTATTATACACTATGTTTTATAGATAGGTTCCTAGGAGCCCTGATAGTGTTCTACACTATGTTTTATAGATAGGTTCCTAGGAGCTCTGACAGTGTTCTACACTATGTTTTATAGATAGGTTCCTAGGAGCCCTGACAGTGTTATACACTATGTTTTATAGATAGGTTCCCAGGAACCCTGACAGTGTTCTACACTATGTTTTATAGATAGGTTCCTAGGAGCCCTGACAGTGTTCTACACTATGATTTATGGATAGGTTCCTAGGAGTCCTGAGAGTGTTCTACACTATGTTTTATAGATAGGTTCCTATGAGCCCTGACAGTGTTCTACACTATGTTTTATAGGTAAGTTCCTAGGAGCCCTGACAGTGTTCTACACTATGTTTTATAGATAAGTTCCTAGGAGCCCTGACAGTGTTCTACACTACGTTTTATAGATAGGTTCCTAGGAGCCCTGACAGTATTATACACTATGTTTTATAGATAGGATCCTAGGAGCCTTGAAAGTGTTCTACACTATGTTTTATAGATAGATTCCTAGGATCCCTAACAGTGTTCTACACTATGTTTTATAGATAGGTTCCTATGAGCCCTGACAGTGTTCTACACTATGTTTTATAGGTAAGTTCCTAGGAGCCCTGACAGTGTTCTACACTATGTTTTATAGATAGGTTCCTAGGAGCCCTGATAGTGTTCTACACTATGTTTTATAGATAGGTTCCTAGGAGCTCTGACAGTGTTCTACACTATGTTTTAAAGATAGGTTCCTAGGAGCCCTGACAGTATTATACACTATGTTTTATAGATAGGTTCCTAGGAGCCCTGATAGTGTCCTACACTATGTTTTATAGATAGATTCCTAGGATCCCTAACAGTGTTCTACACTATGTTTTATAGATAGTTTCCTATGAGCCCTGACAGTGTTCTACACTATGTTTTATAGATAGGTTCCTAGGAGCCCTGACAGTATTATACACTATGTTTTATAGATAGGTTCCTAGGAGCCCTGATAGTGTTCTACACTATGTTTTATAGATAGGTTCCTAGGAGCTCTGACAGTGTTCTACACTATGTTTTATAGATAGGTTCCTAGGAGCCCTGACAGTGTTATACACTATGTTTTATAGATAGGTTCCTAGGAACCCTGACAGTGTTCTATACTATGTTTTATAGATAGTTTCCTATGAGCCCTGACAGTGTTCTACACTATGTTTTATAGGTAGGTTCCTAGGAGCCCTGACAGTGTTCTACACTATGTTTTATAGATAAGTTCCTAGGAGCCCTGACAGTGTTCTACACTACGTTTTATAGATAGGTTCCTAGGAGCCCTGACAGTATTATACACTATGTTTTATAGATAGGATCCTAGGAGCCTTGAAAGTGTTCTACACTATGTTTTATAGATAGATTCCTAGGATCCCTAACAGTGTTCTACACTATGTTTTATAGATAGTTTCCTATGAGCCCTGACAGTGTTCTACACTATGTTTTATAGATAGGTTCCTAGGAGCCCTGATAGTGTTCTACACTATGTTTTATAGATAGGTTCCTAGGAGCTCTGACAGTGTTCTACACTATGTTTTATAGATAGGTTCCTAGGAGCCCTGACAGTGTTATACACTATGTTTTATAGATAGGTTCCTAGGAGCCCTGACAGTATTCTACACTATGTTTTATAGATAGGTTCCTAGGAGTCCGGACAGTGTTCTACACTATGTTTTATAGATAGGTTCCTAGGAGCTCTGACAGTGTTCTACACTATGTTTTATAGATAGGTTCCTAGGAACCCTGGCAGTGTTCTACACTATGTTTTATAGCTAGGTTCCTAGGAGCCCTGACAGTGTTCTACACTATGTTTTATAGATAGGTTCCTAGGAGTCCTGAGAGTGTTCTATACTATGTTTTATAGATAATTTCCTATGAGCCCTGACAGTGTTCTACACTATGTTTTATAGGTAGGTTCCTAGGAGCCCTGACAGTGTTCTACACTATGTTTTATAGATAGGTTCCTAGGAGTCCTGAGAGTGATCTATACTATGTTTTATAGATAGTTTCCTATGAGCCCTGACAGTGTTCTACACTATGTTTTATAGGTAGGTTCCTAGGAGCCCTGACAGTGTTCTACACTATGTTTTATAGATAAGTTCCTAGGAGCCCTGACAGTGTTCTACACTACGTTTTATAGATAGGTTCCTAGGAGCCCTGACAGTATTATCCACTATGTTTTATAGATAGGATCCTAGGAGCCTTGAAAGTGTTCTACACTATGTTTTATAGATAGATTCCTTGGATCCCTAACAGTGTTCTACACTATGTTTTATAGATAGTTTCCTATGAGCCCTGACAGTGTTCTACACTATGTTTTATAGATAGGTTCCTAGGAGCCCTGACAGTATTATACACTATGTTTTATAGATAGGTTCCTAGGAGCCCTGACAGTGTTCTACACTACGTTTTATAGATAGGTTCCTAGGAGCCCTGACAGTATTATACACTACGTTTTATAGATAGGATCCTAGGAGCCTTGAAAGTGTTCTACACTATGTTTTATAGATAGTTTCCTATGAGCCCTGACAGTGTTCTACACTATGTTTTATAGATAGTTTCCTATGAGCCCTGACAGTGTTCTACACTATGTTTTATAGATAAGTTCCTAGGAGCCCTGACAGTATTATACACTATGTTTTATAGATAGTTTCCTATGAGCCCTGACAGTGTTCTACACTATGTTTTATAGATAGGTTCCTAGGAGCCCTGACAGTATTATACACTATGTTTTATAGATAGGTTCCTAGGAGCCCTGACAGTATTATACACTATGTTTTATAGATAGGTTCCTAGAAGTCCTGACAGTGTTCTACACTATGTTTTATAGATAGGTTCCTAGGAGCCCTCACAGTATTATACACTATGTTTTATAGATAGGTTCCTAGGAGCCCTGATAGTGTCCTACACTATGTTTTATAGATAGATTCCTAGGATCCCTAACAGTGTTCTACACTATGTTTTATAGATAGTTTCCTACGAGCCCTGACAGTGTTCTACACTATGTTTTATAGATAGGTTCCTAGGAGCCCTGACAGTATTATACACTATGTTTTATAGATAGGTTCCTAGGAGCCCTGATAGTGTTCTACACTATGTTTTATAGATAGGTTCCTAGGAGCTCTGACAGTGTTCTACACTATGTTTTATAGATAGGTTCCTAGGAGCCCTGACAGTGTTATACACTATGTTTTATAGATAGGTTCCTAGGAACCCTGACAGTGTTCTACACTATGTTTTATAGATATGTTCCTAGGAGCCCTGACAGTGTTCTACACTATGTTTTATAGATAGGTTCCTAGGAGTCCTGAGAGTGTTCTATACTATGTTTTATAGATAGTTTCCTATGAGCCCTGACAGTGTTCTACACTATGTTTTATAGGTAGGTTCCTAGGAGCCCTGACAGTGTTCTACACTATGTTTTATAGATAAGTTCCTAGGAGCCCTGACAGTGTTATACACTATGTTTTATAGATAGGATCCTAGGAGCCTTGAAAGTGTTCTACACTATGTTTTATAGATAGATTCCTAGGATCCCTAACAGTGTTCTACACTATGTTTTATAGATAGTTTCCTATGAGCCCTGACAGTGTTCTACACTATGTTTTATAGATAGGTTCCTAGGAGCCCTGATAGTGTTCTACACTATGTTTTATAGATAGGTTCCTAGGAGCTCTGACAGTGTTCTACACTATGTTTTATAGATAGGTTCCTAGGAGCCCTGACAGTGTTATACACTATGTTTTATAGATAGGTTCCTAGGAGCCCTGACAGTATCCTACACTATGTTTTATAGATAGGTTCCTAGGAGTCCTGACAGTGTTCTACACTATGTTTTATAGATAGGTTCCTAGGAGCTCTGACAGTATTCTACACTATGTTTTATAGATAGGTTCCTAGGAGCCCTGACAGTGTTATACACTATGTTTTATAGATAGGTTCCTAGGAGCCCTGACAGTATTCTACACTATGTTTTATAGATAGGTTCCTAGGAGTCCGGACAGTGTTCTACACTATGTTTTATAGATAGGTTCCTAGGAGCTCTGACAGTGTTCTACACTATGTTTTATAGATAGGTTCCTAGGAACCCTGACAGTGTTCTACACTATGTTTTATAGATAGGTTCCTAGGAGCCCTGACAGTGTTCTACACTATGTTTTATAGATAGGTTCCTAGGAGTCCTGAGAGTGTTCTATACTATGTTTTATAGATAATTTCCTATGAGCCCTGACAGTGTTCTACACTATGTTTTATAGGTAGGTTCCTAGGAGCCCTGACAGTGTTCTACACTATGTTTTATAGATAGGTTCCTAGGAGTCCTGAGAGTGATCTATACTATGTTTTATAGATAGTTTCCTATGAGCCCTGACAGTGTTCTACACTATGTTTTATAGGTAGGTTCCTAGGAGCCCTGACAGTGTTCTACACTATGTTTTATAGATAAGTTCCTAGGAGCCCTGACAGTGTTCTACACTACGTTTTATAGATAGGTTCCTAGGAGCCCTGACAGTATTATCCACTATGTTTTATAGATAGGATCCTAGGAGCCTTGAAAGTGTTCTACACTATGTTTTATAGATAGATTCCTAGGATCCCTAACAGTGTTCTACACTATGTTTTATAGATAGTTTCCTATGAGCCCTGACAGTGTTCTACACTATGTTTTATAGATAGGTTCCTAGGAGCCCTGACAGTATTATACACTATGTTTTATAGATAGGTTCCTAGGAGCCCTGACAGTGTTCTACACTACGTTTTATAGATAGGTTCCTAGGAGCCCTGACAGTATTATACACTACGTTTTATAAATAGGATCCTAGGAGCCTTGAAAGTGTTCTACACTATGTTTTATAGATAGTTTCCTATGAGCCCTGACAGTGTTCTACACTATGTTTTATAGATAGTTTCCTATGAGCCCTGACAGTGTTCTACACTATGTTTTATAGATAAGTTCCTAGGAGCCCTGACAGTATTATACACTATGTTTTATAGATAGTTTCCTATGAGCCCTGACAGTGTTCTACACTATGTTTTATAGATAGGTTCCTAGGAGCCCTGACAGTATTATACACTATGTTTTATAGATAGGTTCCTAGGAGCCCTGACAGTATTATACACTATGTTTTATAGATAGGTTCCTAGAAGTCCTGACAGTGTTCTACACTATGTTTTATAGATAGGTTCCTAGGAGCCCTGACAGTATTATACACTATGTTTTATAGATAGGTTCCTAGGAGCCCTGATAGTGTCCTACACTATGTTTTATAGATAGATTCCTAGGATCCCTAACAGTGTTCTACACTATGTTTTATAGATAGTTTCCTACGAGCCCTGACAGTGTTCTACACTATGTTTTATAGATAGGTTCCTAGGAGCCCTGACAGTATTATACACTATGTTTTATAGATAGGTTCCTAGGAGCCCTGATAGTGTTCTACACTATGTTTTATAGATAGGTTCCTAGGAGCTCTGACAGTGTTCTACACTATGTTTTATAGATAGGTTCCTAGGAGCCCTGACAGTGTTATACACTATGTTTTATAGATAGGTTCCTAGGAACCCTGACAGTGTTCTACACTATGTTTTATAGATAGGTTCCTAGGAGCCCTGACAGTGTTCTACACTATGTTTTATAGATAGGTTCCTAGGAGTCCTGAGAGTGTTCTATACTATGTTTTATAGATAGTTTCCTATGAGCCCTGACAGTGTTCTACACTATGTTTTATAGGTAGGTTCCTAGGAGCCCTGACAGTGTTCTACACTATGTTTTATAGATAAGTTCCTAGGAGCCCTGACAGTGTTATACACTATGTTTTATAGATAGGATCCTAGGAGCCTTGAAAGTGTTCTACACTATGTTTTATAGATAGATTCCTAGGATCCCTAACAGTGTTCTACACTATGTTTTATAGATAGTTTCCTATGAGCCCTGACAGTGTTCTACACTATGTTTTATAGATAGGTTCCTAGGAGCCCTGATAGTGTTCTACACTATGTTTTATAGATAGGTTCCTAGGAGCTCTGACAGTGTTCTACACTATGTTTTATAGATAGGTTCCTAGGAGCCCTGACAGTGTTATACACTATGTTTTATAGATAGGTTCCTAGGAGCCCTGACAGTATCCTACACTATGTTTTATAGATAGGTTCCTAGGAGTCCTGACAGTGTTCTACACTATGTTTTATAGATAGGTTCCTAGGAGCTCTGACAGTATTCTACACTATGTTTTATAGATAGGTTCCTAGGAGCCCTGACAGTGTTATACACTATGTTTTATAGATAGGTTCCTAGGAGTCCTGACAGTGTTATACACTATGTTTTATAGATAGGTTCCTAGGAGCCCTGACAGTGTTCTACACTATGTTTTATAGATAAATTCCTAGGAGCCCTGACACTGTTCTACACTATGTTTTATAGATAGGTTCCTAGGAGCCCTGACAGTGTTCTACACTATGTTTTATAGATAGGTTCCAAGGAGCCCTGACAGTGTTCTACACTATGTTTTATAGATAGATTCCTAGGAGCCCTGACAGTGTTCTACACTATGTTTTATAGATAGGTTCCTAGGAGCCCTGACAGTGTTCTACACTATGTTTTATAGATAGGTTCCAAGGAACCCTGACAGTGTTCTACACTATGTTTTATAGATAGGTTCCTTAGGAGCCCTGACAGTGTTCTATACTATGTTTTATAGATAGGTTCCTAGGAGCCCTGACAGTATTATACACTATGTTTTATAGATAGTTTCCTATGAGCCCTGACAGTGTTCTACACTATGTTTTATAGATAGGTTCCTAGGAGCCCTGACAGTATTATACACTATGTTTTATAGATAGGTTCCAAGGAGCCCTGACAGTGTTCTACACTACGTTTTATAGATAGGTTCCTGGGAGTCCTGACAGTATTATACACTATGTTTTATAGATAGGATCCTAGGAGCCTTGAAAGTGTTCTACACTATGTTTTATAGATAGATTCCTAGGATCCCTGACAGTGTTCTACACTATGTTTTATAGATAGTTTCCTATGAGCCCTGACAGTGTTCTACACTATGTTTTATAGATAAGTTCCTAGGAGCCCTGACAGTATTATACACTATGTTTTATAGATAGTTTCCTATGAGCCCTGACAGTGTTCTACACTATGTTTTATAGATAGGTTCCTAGGAGCCCTGACAGTATTATACACTATGTTTTATAGATAGGTTCCTAGGAGCCCTGACAGTATTATACACTATGTTTTATAGATAGGTTCCTAGAAGTCCTGACAGTGTTCTACACTATGTTTTATAGATAGGTTCCTAGGAGCCCTGACAGTATTATACACTATGTTTTATAGATAGGTTCCTAGGAGCCCTGATAGTGTCCTACACTATGTTTTATAGATAGATTCCTAGGATCCCTAACAGTGTTCTACACTATGTTTTATAGATAGTTTCCTACGAGCCCTGACAGTGTTCTACACTATGTTTTATAGATAGGTTCCTAGGAGCCCTGACAGTATTATACACTATGTTTTATAGATAGGTTCCTAGGAGCCCTGATAGTGTTCTACACTATGTTTTATAGATAGGTTCCTAGGAGCTCTGACAGTGTTCTACACTATGTTTTATAGATAGGTTCCTAGGAGTCCTGACAGTGTTATACACTATGTTTTATAGATAGGTTCCTAGGAACCCTGACAGTGTTCTACACTATGTTTTATAGATAGGTTCCTAGGAGCCCTGACAGTGTTATACACTATGTTTTATAGATAGGTTCCTAGGAACCCTGACAGTGTTCTACACTATGTTTTATAGATAGGTTCCTAGGAGCCCTGACAGTGTTCTACACTATGTTTTATAGATAGGTTCCTAGGAGTCCTGAGAGTGTTCTATACTATGTTTTATAGATAGTTTCCTATGAGCCCTGACAGTGTTCTACACTATGTTTTATAGGTAGGTTCCTAGGAGCCCTGACAGTGTTCTACACTATGTTTTATAGATAAGTTCCTAGGAGCCCTGACAGTGTTATACACTATGTTTTATAGATAGGATCCTAGGAGCCTTGAAAGTGTTCTACACTATGTTTTATAGATAGATTCCTAGGATCCCTAACAGTGTTCTACACTATGTTTTATAGATAGTTTCCTATGAGCCCTGACAGTGTTCTACACTATGTTTTATAGATAGGTTCCTAGGAGCCCTGATAGTGTTCTACACTATGTTTTATAGATAGGTTCCTAGGAGCTCTGACAGTGTTCTACACTATGTTTTATAGATAGGTTCCTAGGAGCCCTGACAGTGTTATACACTATGTTTTATAGATAGGTTCCTAGGAGCCCTGACAGTATCCTACACTATGTTTTATAGATAGGTTCCTAGGAGTCCTGACAGTGTTCTACACTATGTTTTATAGATAGGTTCCTAGGAGCTCTGACAGTATTCTACACTATGTTTTATAGATAGGTTCCTAGGAGCCCTGACAGTGTTATACACTATGTTTTATAGATTGGTTCCTAGGAGCCCTGACAGTATTCTACACTATGTTTTATAGATAGGTTCCTAGGAGTCCGGACAGTGTTCTACACTATGTTTTATAGATAGGTTCCTAGGAGCTCTGACAGTGTTCTACACTATGTTTTATAGATAGGTTCCTAGGAACCCTGACAGTGTTCTACACTATGTTTTATAGATAGGTTCCTAGGAGCCCTGACAGTGTTCTACACTATGTTTTATAGATAGGTTCCTAGGAGTCCTGAGAGTGTTCTATACTATGTTTTATAGATAATTTCCTATGAGCCCTGACAGTGTTCTACACTATGTTTTATAGGTAGGTTCCTAGGAGCCCTGACAGTGTTCTACACTATGTTTTATAGATAGGTTCCTAGGAGTCCTGAGAGTGATCTATACTATGTTTTATAGATAGTTTCCTATGAGCCCTGACAGTGTTCTACACTATGTTTTATAGGTAGGTTCCTAGGAGCCCTGACAGTGTTCTACACTATGTTTTATAGATAAGTTCCTAGGAGCCCTGACAGTGTTCTACACTACGTTTTATAGATAGGTTCCTAGGAGCCCTGACAGTATTATCCACTATGTTTTATAGATAGGATCCTAGGAGCCTTGAAAGTGTTCTACACTATGTTTTATAGATAGATTCCTAGGATCCCTAACAGTGTTCTACACTATGTTTTATAGATAGTTTCCTATGAGCCCTGACAGTGTTCTACACTATGTTTTATAGATAGGTTCCTAGGAGCCCTGACAGTGTTCTACACTACGTTTTATAGATAGGTTCCTAGGAGCCCTGACAGTATTATACACTACGTTTTATAGATAGGATCCTAGGAGCCTTGAAAGTGTTCTACACTATGTTTTATAGATAGTTTCCTATGAGCCCTGACAGTGTTCTACACTATGTTTTATAGATAAGTTCCTAGGAGCCCTGACAGTATTATACACTATGTTTTATAGATAGTTTCCTATGAGCCCTGACAGTGTTCTACACTATGTTTTATAGATAGGTTCCTAGGAGCCCTGACAGTATTATACACTATGTTTTATAGATAGGTTCCTAGGAGCCCTGACAGTATTATACACTATGTTTTATAGATAGGTTCCTAGAAGTCCTGACAGTGTTCTACACTATGTTTTATAGATAGGTTCCTAGGAGCCCTGACAGTATTATACACTATGTTTTATAGATAGGTTCCTAGGAGCCCTGATAGTGTCCTACACTATGTTTTATAGATAGATTCCTAGGATCCCTAACAGTGTTCTACACTATGTTTTATAGATAGTTTCCTACGAGCCCTGACAGTGTTCTACACTATGTTTTATAGATAGGTTCCTAGGAGCCCTGACAGTATTATACACTATGTTTTATAGATAGGTTCCTAGGAGCCCTGATAGTGTTCTACACTATGTTTTATAGATAGGTTCCTAGGAGCTCTGACAGTGTTCTACACTATGTTTTATAGATAGGTTCCTAGGAGCCCTGACAGTGTTATACACTATGTTTTATAGATAGGTTCCTAGGAACCCTGACAGTGTTCTACACTATGTTTTATAGATAGGTTCCTAGGAGCCCTGACAGTGTTCTACACTATGTTTTATAGATAGGTTCCTAGGAGTCCTGAGAGTGTTCTATACTATGTTTTATAGATAGTTTCCTATGAGCCCTGACAGTGTTCTACACTATGTTTTATAGGTAGGTTCCTAGGAGCCCTGACAGTGTTCTACACTATGTTTTATAGATAAGTTCCTAGGAGCCCTGACAGTGTTATACACTATGTTTTATAGATAGGATCCTAGGAGCCTTGAAAGTGTTCTACACTATGTTTTATAGATAGATTCCTAGGATCCCTAACAGTGTTCTACACTATGTTTTATAGATAGTTTCCTATGAGCCCTGACAGTGTTCTACACTATGTTTTATAGATAGGTTCCTAGGAGCCCTGATAGTGTTCTACACTATGTTTTATAGATAGGTTCCTAGGAGCTCTGACAGTGTTCTACACTATGTTTTATAGATAGGTTCCTAGGAGCCCTGACAGTGTTATACACTATGTTTTATAGATAGGTTCCTAGGAGCCCTGACAGTATCCTACACTATGTTTTATAGATAGGTTCCTAGGAGTCCTGACAGTGTTCTACACTATGTTTTATAGATAGGTTCCTAGGAGCTCTGACAGTATTCTACACTATGTTTTATAGATAGGTTCCTAGGAGCCCTGACAGTGTTATACACTATGTTTTATAGATAGGTTCCTAGGAGTCCTGACAGTGTTATACACTATGTTTTATAGATAGGTTCCTAGGAGCCCTGACAGTGTTCTACACTATGTTTTATAGATAAATTCCTAGGAGCCCTGACACTGTTCTACACTATGTTTTATAGATAGGTTCCTAGGAGCCCTGACAGTGTTCTACACTATGTTTTATAGATAGGTTCCTAGGAGCCCTGACAGTGTTCTACACTATGTTTTATAGATAGATTCCTAGGAGCCCTGACAGTGTTCTACACTATGTTTTATAGATAGGTTCCTAGGAGCCCTGACAGTGTTCTACACTATGTTTTATAGATAGGTTCCAAGGAACCCTGACAGTGTTCTACACTATGTTTTATAGATAGGTTCCTTAGGAGCCCTGACAGTGTTCTATACTATGTTTTATAGATACGTTCCTAGGAGCCCTGACAGTATTATACACTATGTTTTATAGATAGTTTCCTATGAGCCCTGACAGTGTTCTACACTATGTTTTATAGATAGGTTCCTAGGAGCCCTGACAGTATTATACACTATGTTTTATAGATAGGTTCCAAGGAGCCCTGACAGTGTTCTACACTACGTTTTATAGATAGGTTCCTGGGAGTCCTGACAGTATTATACACTATGTTTTATAGATAGGATCCTAGGAGCCTTGAAAGTGTTCTACACTATGTTTTATAGATAGATTCCTAGGATCCCTGACAGTGTTCTACACTATGTTTTATAGATAGTTTCCTATGAGCCCTGACAGTGTTCTACACTATGTTTTATAGATAAGTTCCTAGGAGCCCTGACAGTATTATACACTATGTTTTATAGATAGTTTCCTATGAGCCCTGACAGTGTTCTACACTATGTTTTATAGATAGGTTCCTAGGAGCCCTGACAGTATTATACACTATGTTTTATAGATAGGTTCCTAGGAGCCCTGACAGTATTATACACTATGTATTATAGATAGGTTCCTAGAAGTCCTGACAGTGTTCTACACTATGTTTTATAGATAGGTTCCTAGGAGCCCTGACAGTATTATACACTATGTTTTATAGATAGGTTCCTAGGAGCCCTGATAGTGTCCTACACTATGTTTTATAGATAGATTCCTAGGATCCCTAACAGTGTTCTACACTATGTTTTATAGATAGTTTCCTATGAGCCCTGACAGTGTTCTACACTATGTTTTATAGATAGGTTCCTAGGAGCCCTGACAGTATTATACACTATGTTTTATAGATAGGTTCCTAGGAGCCCTGATAGTGTTCTACACTATGTTTTATAGATAGGTTCCTAGGAGCTCTGACAGTGTTCTACACTATGTTTTATAGATAGGTTCCTAGGAGCCCTGACAGTGTTATACACTATGTTTTATAGATAGGTTCCCAGGAACCCTGACAGTGTTCTACACTATGTTTTATAGATAGGTTCCTAGGAGCCCTGACAGTGTTCTACACTATGATTTATGGATAGGTTCCTAGGAGTCCTGAGAGTGTTCTACACTATGTTTTATAGATAGGTTCCTATGAGCCCTGACAGTGTTCTACACTATGTTTTATAAGTAAGTTCCTAGGAGCCCTGACAGTGTTCTACACTATGTTTTATAGATAAGTTCCTAGGAGCCCTGACAGTGTTCTACACTACGTTTTATAGATAGGTTCCTAGGAGCCCTGACAGTATTATACACTATGTTTTATAGATAGGATCCTAGGAGCCTTGAAAGTGTTCTACACTATGTTTTATAGATAGATTCCTATGAGCCCTGACAGTGTTCTACACTATGTTTTATAGGTAAGTTCCTAGGAGCCCTGACAGTGTTCTACACTATGTTTTATAGATAGGTTCCTAGGAGCCCTGATAGTGTTCTACACTATGTTTTATAGATAGGTTCCTAGGAGCTCTGACAGTGTTCTACACTATGTTTTAAAGATAGGTTCCTAGGAGCCCTGACAGTATTATACACTATGTTTTATAGATAGGTTCCTAGGAGCCCTGATAGTGTCCTACACTATGTTTTATAGATAGATTCCTAGGATCCCTAACAGTGTTCTACACTATGTTTTATAGATAGTTTCCTATGAGCCCTGACAGTGTTCTACACTATGTTTTATAGATAGGTTCCTAGGAGCCCTGACAGTATTATACACTATGTTTTATAGATAGGTTCCTAGGAGCCCTGATAGTGTCCTACACTATGTTTTATAGATAGATTCCTAGGATCCCTAACAGTGTTCTACACTATGTTTTATAGATAGTTTCCTACGAGCCCTGACAGTGTTCTACACTATGTTTTATAGATAGGTTCCTAGGAGCCCTGACAGTATTATACACTATGTTTTATAGATAGGTTCCTAGGAGCCCTGATAGTGTTCTACACTATGTTTTATAGATAGGTTTCTAGGAGCTCTGACAGTGTTCTACACTATGTTTTATAGATAGGTTCCTAGGAGTCCTGACAGTGTTATACACTATGTTTTATAGATAGGTTCCTAGGAACCCTGACAGTGTTCTACACTATGTTTTATAGATAGGTTCCTAGGAGCCCTGACAGTGTTATACACTATGTTTTATAGATAGGTTCCTAGGAACCCTGACAGTGTTCTACACTATGTTTTATAGATAGGTTCCTAGGAGCCCTGACAGTGTTCTACACTATGTTTTATAGATAGGTTCCTAGGAGTCCTGAGAGTGTTCTATACTATGTTTTATAGATAGTTTCCTATGAGCCCTGACAGTGTTCTACACTATGTTTTATAGGTAGGTTCCTAGGAGCCCTGACAGTGTTCTACACTATGTTTTATAGATAAGTTCCTAGGAGCCCTGACAGTGTTATACACTATGTTTTATAGATAGGATCCTAGGAGCCTTGAAAGTGTTCTACACTATGTTTTATAGATAGATTCCTAGGATCCCTAACAGTGTTCTACACTATGTTTTATAGATAGTTTCCTATGAGCCCTGACAGTGTTCTACACTATGTTTTATAGATAGGTTCCTAGGAGCCCTGATAGTGTTCTACACTATGTTTTATAGATAGGTTCCTAGGAGCTCTGACAGTGTTCTACACTATGTTTTATAGATAGGTTCCTAGGAGCCCTGACAGTGTTATACACTATGTTTTATAGATAGGTTCCTAGGAGCCCTGACAGTATCCTACACTATGTTTTATAGATAGGTTCCTAGGAGTCCTGACAGTGTTCTACACTATGTTTTATAGATAGGTTCCTAGGAGCTCTGACAGTATTCTACACTATGTTTTATAGATAGGTTCCTAGGAGCCCTGACAGTGTTATACACTATGTTTTATAGATAGGTTCCTAGGAGCCCTGACAGTATTCTACACTATGTTTTATAGATAGGTTCCTAGGAGTCCGGACAGTGTTCTACACTATGTTTTATAGATAGGTTCCTAGGAGCTCTGACAGTGTTCTACACTATGTTTTATAGATAGGTTCCTAGGAACCCTGACAGTGTTCTACACTATGTTTTATAGATAGGTTCCTAGGAGCCCTGACAGTGTTCTACACTATGTTTTATAGATAGGTTCCTAGGAGTCCTGAGAGTGTTCTATACTATGTTTTATAGATAATTTCCTATGAGCCCTGACAGTGTTCTACACTATGTTTTATAGGTAGGTTCCTAGGAGCCCTGACAGTGTTCTACACTATGTTTTATAGATAGGTTCCTAGGAGTCCTGAGAGTGATCTATACTATGTTTTATAGATAGTTTCCTAAGAGCCCTGACAGTGTTCTACACTATGTTTTATAGGTAGGTTCCTAGGAGCCCTGACAGTGTTCTACACTATGTTTTATAGATAAGTTCCTAGGAGCCCTGACAGTGTTCTACACTACGTTTTATAGATAGGTTCCTAGGAGCCCTGACAGTATTATCCACTATGTTTTATAGATAGGATCCTAGGAGCCTTGAAAGTGTTCTACACTATGTTTTATAGATAGATTCCTAGGATCCCTAACAGTGTTCTACACTATGTTTTATAGATAGTTTCCTATGAGCCCTGACAGTGTTCTACACTATGTTTTATAGATAGGTTCCTAGGAGCCCTGACAGTGTTCTACACTACGTTTTATAGATAGGTTCCTAGGAGCCCTGACAGTATTATACACTACGTTTATAGATAGGATCCTAGGAGCCTTGAAAGTGTTCTACACTATGTTTTATAGATAGTTTTCCTATGAGCCCTGACAGTGTTCTACACTATGTTTTATAGATAAGTTCCTAGGAGCCCTGACAGTATTATACACTATGTTTTATAGATAGTTTCCTATGAGCCCTGACAGTGTTCTACACTATGTTTTATAGATAGGTTCCTAGGAGCCCTGACAGTATTATACACTATGTTTTATAGATAGGTTCCTAGGAGCCCTGACAGTATTATACACTATGTTTTATAGATAGGTTCCTAGAAGTCCTGACAGTGTTCTACACTATGTTTTATAGATAGGTTCCTAGGAGCCCTGACAGTATTATACACTATGTTTTATAGATAGGTTCCTAGGAGCCCTGACAGTGTTCTACACTATGTTTTATAGGTAGGTTCCTAGGAGCCCTGACAGTGTTCTACACTATGTTTTATAGATAGTTTCCTACGAGCCCTGACAGTGTTCTACACTATGTTTTATAGATAGA